>NC_137769.1:0-38737 GCF_963264785.1 Psittacula echo
GGGGTGGTTTTCGGGGTGGTTTCGGGGTGGTTTGGGGGTGGTTTGGGGTGGTTTTGGGGTGGTTTGGGGTGGTTTGGGGTGGTTTGGGGTGGTTTGGGGTGGTTTGGGGTGGTTTCGGGGGTGGTTTGGGTGTTTTGGGGTGGTTTCGGGGTGGTTTGGGTGGTTTTGGGGTGGTTTGGGGTGGTTTGGGGTGGTTTGGGGTGGTTTCGGGGTGGTTTCGGGGTGGTTTTGGGGTGGTTTTGGGGTGGTTTTGGGGTGGTTTGGGGTGGTTTTGGGGTGGTTTTGGGGTGGTTTTGGGGTGGTTTGGGGTGGTTTGGGGTGGTTTGGGGTGGTTTGGGGTGGTTTTGGGGTGGTTTGGGGTGGTTTGGGGTGGTTTTGGGGTGGTTTGGGGTGGTTTGGGGTGGGTTTGGGGTGGTTTGGGGTGGTTTGGGGGTGGTTTGGGGTGGTTTGGGGTGGTTTTGGGGTGGTTTGGGGTGGTTTGGGGTGGGTTTGGGGTGGTTGGGGTGGTTTGGGGGGGTTTGGGGTGGTTTGGGGTGGTTTGGGGTGGTTTGGGGTGGTTTTGGGGTGGTTTGGGGTGGTTTTGGGGTGGTTTTGGGGTGGTTTGGGGTGGTTTTGGGGTGGTTTTGGGGTGGTTTGGGGTGGTTTTGGGGTGGTTTTGGGGTGGTTTGGGGTGGTTTGGGGTGGTTTTGGGGTGGTTTTGGGGTGGTTTGGGGTGGTTTGGGGTGGTTTGGGGTGGTTTTGGGGTGGTTTTGGGGTGGTTTGGGGTGGTTTGGGGTGGTTTTGGGGTGGTTTCGGGGTGGTTTCGGGGTGGTTTGGGGTGGTTTCGGGGTGGTTTCGGGGTGGTTTGGGGTGGTTTGGGGTGGGTTTGGGGTGGGTTTGGGGTGGGTTGGGGTGGTTTTGGGGTGGTTTGGGGTGGTTTTGGGGTGGTTTGGGGTGGTTTGGGGTGGTTTGGGGTGGGTTTGGGGTGGGTTTGGGGTGGTTTTGGGGTGGTTTTGGGGTGGTTTGGGGTGGTTTGGGGTGGTTTGGGGTGTTTTGGGGGTGTTTTGGGGTGGTTTTGGGGTGGTTTGGGGTGGTTTTGGGGTGGGTTTGGGTGGTTTTGGGGTGGTTTTGGGGTGGTTTTGGGGTGGTTTGGGGTGGTTTGGGGTGGTTTGGGGTGGTTTGGGGTGGTTTGGGGTGGTTTTGGGGTGGTTTTGGGGTGGTTTGGGGTGGTTTGGGGTGGTTTGGGGTGGTTTGGGGTGGTTTGGGGTGGTTTGGGGGTGCCTCACGTGACCACGGGGTCCCGGCAGGGCTGCAGCGAGAGGCAGCAGCAGTCGAAGTCCTTGACCGCGTCCCGGCCGATGCGGAGCCGTTGGGTGCCGTAACCGGAGGCGGCTGGGGCAGGGGCACCCCAATGACCCCCTTTAGACCCCCTATAGACCCCCTATACAGCCCCTATAGACCCCCTATACAGCCCCTATAGACCCCCTATACAGCCCCTATAGAGCCCCTATACAGCCCCTATAGACCCCCATACAGCCCCTATACAGCCCCTATAGAGCCCCTATAGACCCCCATACAGCCCCTATAGACCCCCATACAGCCCCTATAGACCCCCATACAGCCCCTATAGAGCCCCTATAGACCCCCTATACAGCCCCTATAGAGCCCCTATAGACCCCCTATACAGCCCCTATAGACCCCCTATACAGCCCCTATAGACCCCCTATGCAGCCCATATAGACCCCCTATAGACCCCCTATACAGCCCCTATAGACCCCCTATACAGCCCCTATAGACCCCCTATACAGCCCCTATAAACCCCCTCTACAGCCCCTATAAACCCCCTATACAGCCCCTATAGACCCCCTATAGACCCCCTATACAGCCCCTCTACAGCCCCTATAGACCCCATAGACCCCTCATATCCGCTCTACACCCCCATATACCTGCTATATCCCCCCCTTTATCCCCTGTATCCACCCTATACCCCCCCACATCCCCTAAATCTCCCCATATAGCCCATATATGCCCCCATAACCCCCTATATCCATCTATGTTTTCCCTACATACTCCCATATATCTACTATAGATGTGCTATATGCCTCCATATACTCCTTATATATTCTCTGCATCTATGTACCACCTATATGCTCCTAGATCACCTATATATCCCCTATATCCTGCCATATGACCCCGACATCCACCCATATACCCCCTGTACCCCCTATACACCCCCCATATCCCACTATATATACTCCCTATATCCCCCAATACCTCCTATATACCCCACATATCCCCCCATACCCTCTATATACCTCCTATATCCACCTATATACCCCCTATATCCCTTCTATACCCCCTACATACCCCCTATATCCACCTGTATTTCCCCTATATCCCCCCATATACCCCCTATACCTCCTATATCCCCGCTATACACCCCATATATCCCATATATACCCCCTGTATACCCTGCATATATGCCCTATACCCCCATATACCGCCTATATCCTTACTATACCCCCTATATACCCCCATACATCCCCTATACCCTTATATATCTCCCTTATATCCACCTATATCCCCCTTATACCCCCTTATATCCCCTCTATATCCCCTATACCCCCCCTTATATCCCCTCTATATCCCCTATACCCCCCTATACCCCCCATGTCCCCTATACCCCCCATATCCCCTATACCCCCCCATACCCCCCATACCCCCCATATCCCCTATACCCCCCATACCCCCTATACCCCCCTATACCCCCCCTATCCCCCAGTCTCACCCGTGTCCTTCCTCTTCTCATGGTACGTGTACACGGCCCCGGCCGTGCAGTTCTTCCCGTGCCGCGTCATGGCGGCCTCAGGGGGGCGCTGCCGAGCCCCAAGGGGCCCGAACTGGTCAGAAGGCGCCCGAGCTGTCCCGAAGCGTCCTGCAGGGGGAGCCCGAACGGGTTCGGAAGGCGCCGAAGGGGCCCGAATGGTTCCGAGCGCTCCCGAGGGGCTGGGGAGGTCCCGAAAGGTCCCGAATGGACCCGAGGGGGCTCGGGGAGATCCCGAACGCTACCGAGGTGTACCCAGGGATCCCGGAAGGTCCCGAAGGGTCCCAAGGGGCTTTGGAGAGCCCAAGGGGTTCCGAAAGGGGCGCGGAGGGTCCCGAATGGGATCGGAAGGTCCCGGAGGGTCCCGAATGCGTTCGGAAGGTTCCGAACGCTCCCGAGGGGCTTCGGAGGTCCCGAATGGGATCGGAAAGTCCCGAAGGGGCACGAATTGGTTCGGGGAGGTCCCGAATGGGGGTCGGGGGGGGTCCCGAATGGGACCGAAGGGTTCCAAGGGTTCCCGAAGGGGGGTGGGGGGGGCCCGAATGCGTCCGGAAGGTCCCGAAGGGTCCCGAGGAGGCCCGAATGGGGGTCGGAGGATCCCGAAGGGTTCCGAATGGGGTTCGGAGGCTCCCGAATGGGTTCGGAGGGTCCCGAGGGGTCCCGAAAGGGTTCGGGAAGGTCCTGGAGGCTATCGAATGGGTTCGGAGGGCCCCGAGGAGGCCCGAATGTGGGTCGGGGGTTCCCGAATGAGGTTCGGAGGGTCCCGAAAGGGTTCGGGGAGGTCCCGAGGGCTCCCGAATGGGACCACAGGGTCCCGACAGCTCGCAAAGGGGCTCAGCGGATCCCGGCGGGGTTCGGAAGGTCCCGATCGGGCTTAGAGGATCCCGAAGGGTCCCGAGAGGGGCTCGGGGGGGGCCCAAAGGGTTCCCGAAGGGCCCCGAACGGTACCGAAGGATCCCGAAGGGATTCAGGTGGCCCCGGGCCCGGCTCCTCCGTCACCCGCCGCACCGGAAGCCCAAGTGCCGCTACCGGAACCGGGGTCCTACCGGAAGTGCAACCAGAAAAGGGACCTCCCCCCCCCAACCGGATGTTCCCTTGAGGCGGCGCCGGGTGCAGCAGCAATAACGGCCCGGGTGGTCCCCGCTGCTTGCTCGTCCCCGCCGCGCCTGGTTCCTCCCAGTCCATCCCAGTTCCTTCCCATTGTCCCCCATTATCCCCACCCCACCCCCGTATCCCCGTTCCCCAAGGGGGCGGACCCAGCCCACAAAGCCCCGCCCCTTTACGGCATCGGTTCCGCCCACCACCTCGATTGGCCACGCCCCTTCTGTCTCTTAGCCCCGCCCCGCCAGCGCTCCCTCCGCCTCATTGGCCCCGCCCCTCCCCATTGGCTCCTCCCACTCCCGCGCTCCCGCCACTGCCTTGGCCACGCCCCTTTCCCCTGCCGCCTGGCCCCGCCCCGTCGCGCTCCCGCCACCGCCTGGCCCCGCCCACCCCGCTCTCTCCCTCCACCTCATTGGCTCCTCCCCTTCCCCCTTCCTCCTCCTCATTGGCTCCTCCCACTCCCGCGCTACCAAACCCCCCTCGGCCCCGCCCCTTTTCCCCGCCGCGGTGCATTGTGGGCGGAAGCGGCGCGCGGCCCCATCCAACATGGCCGCCCCGTGAGCGCTGCCCCCCCCCCTCCCGCGGCCGCTCCCGCCGCCGCCTCCCCCCCCCCCCTCCGGTACAACCGGTACAACCGGTACCGACGCCCCCCCCCCCCTGCCCCCGGTACAACCGGTACCAGCGGGGCCGCCCCCATGGACAGGAACTACCCCGCGGCCGGGTTCGGGGACCCGCTGGGGGCCGGGCCCGGTTGGAGCTACGAGCGCTCGGCCAAGGCCAGGTGAGGGAGGCGGGGCCGGGTGCTGCGGACCGGGGTGCTGCGGACCGGTTGCATTGGGTGCTGGGTGCTGGGATCCGGTTGCATTGGATGCTGGGGACCGGTTGCAATGGGTGCTGGGGACCGGTTGCATTGGGTGCTGGATGCTGGGGACCGGTTGCATTGGGTGCTGGGTACCGGTTGCAATGGGTGCTGGGGACCGGTTGCATTGGGTGCTGGATGCTGGGTACCGGTTGCATTGGGTGCTGGGTACCGGTTGCAATGGGTGCTGGGGACCGGTTGCATTGGGTGCTGGATACTGGGGACCGGTTGCATTGGGTGCTGGGTACCGGTTGCAATGGGTGCTGGGGACCGGTTGCATTGGGTGCTGGATGCTGGGTACCGGTTGCATTGGGTGCTGGGTACCGGTTGCAATGGGTGCTGGGGACCGGTTGCATTGGGTGCTGGATGCTGGGGACCGGTTGCATTGGGTGCTGGGTACTGGTTGCAATGGGTGCTGGGGACCGGTTGCATTGGGTGCTGGATGCTGGGGACCGGTTGCATTGGGTGCTGGGTACCGGTTGCAATGGGTGCTGGGTACCGGTTGCATTGGGTGCTGGATGCTGGGTACCGGTTGCATTGGGTGCTGGGTACTGGTTGCATTGGGTGCTGGATGCTGGGTACCGGTTGCAATGGGTGCTGGGTACCGGTTGCATTGGGTGCTGGGTACCGGTTGCACTGGGTGCTGGATGCTGGGTACTGTTTGCACTGGGTGCTGGGTACTGATTGCATTGGGTGCTGGATGCTGGGTACTGTTTGCACTGGGTGCTGGGTACCGGTTGCATTGGGTGCTGGATGCTGGGTACCGTTTGCAATGGGTGCTGGGTACTGGTTGCATTGGGTGCTGGATGCTGGGTACCGGTTGCACTGGGTGCTGGGTACTGGTTGCATTGGGTGCTGGATGCTGGGTACCGGTTGTACTGGGTGCTGGATGCTGGGTACTGTTTGCACTGGGTGCTGGGTACTGGTTGCACTGGGTGCTGGGTACTGGTTGCACTGGGTGCTGGATGCTGGGTACCGGTTGCACTGGGTGCTGGATGCTGGGTACCGGTTGCACTGGGTGCTGGATGCTGGGTACCGGTTGCATTGGGTGCTGGATGCTGGGTACCGGTTGCATTGGGTGCTGGGTACCGGTTGCATTGGATGCTGGGTACCGGTTGCATTGGGTGCTGGGTGCTGGGTACCGGTTGCATTGGATGCTGCGTACCGGTTGCATTGGGTGCTGGGTACCGGTTGCACTGGATGCTGGGTACCGGTTGCATTGGGTGCTGGGTACCGGTTGCACTGGGTGCTGGGTACCGGTTGATTTGGGTGCTGGATGCTGGGTACCGGTTGCATTGGGTGCTGGGTACCGGTTGCATTGGGTGCTGGATGCTGGATACCGGTTGCATTGGGTGCTGGATGCTGGGTACTGGTTGGAATGGGTGCTGGGGACCCGTTGCACTGGGTGCTTGGTACCGGTTGCAATGGGTGTTGGGGGCTGGTCTATGGGGTGCTGGGTACCGGGGTGCTGGGTGCTCCATGTATGGGGTGCTGGGGTGCAGGGAGCCCATTGCAGTGAGGGCTGGGTGACATTGGGGTGCTGGGTCCCATTGCTATGGATGGGGGGGTCCCATTGCTATGGATGGGGGGGTCCCATTGCTATGGATGGGGGGGTCCCATTGCTGTGCATGGGGGGGGTCCCATTGCTATGGATGGGGGGGTCCCATTGCTGTGCATGGGGGGGTCCCATTGCTATGGATGGGGGGGTCCCATTGCTATGGATGGGGTGGTCCCATTGCTGTGCATGGAGGGGTCCCATTGCTGTGGATGGGGGGGTCCCATTGCTATGGATGGGGGGGTCCCATTGCTGTGGATGGGGGGGTCCCATTGCTATGGATGGGGGGGTCCCATTGCTATGGATGGGGGGGTCCCATTGCTGTGCATGGAGGGGTCCCATTGCTATGGATGGGGGGGTCCCATTGCTGTGGATGGGGGGGTCCCATTGCTATGGATGGGGGGGTCCCATTGCTATGGATGGGGGGGTCCCATTGCTGTGCATGGGGGGGGTCCCATTGCTGTGGATGGGGGGGTCCCATTGCTATGGATGGGGGGGTCCTATTGCTATGGATGGGGGGGTCCCATTGCTGTGGATGGGGGGGGTCCCATTGCTATGGATGGGGAGGTCCCATTGCTATGGATGGGGGGGTCCCATTGCTATGGATGGGGGAGTCCCATTGCTATGGATGGGGGAGTCCTATTGCTGTGGATGGGGGGGTCCCATTGCTATGGATGGGGGGGTCCCATTGCTATGGATGGGGGGGTCCTATTGCTATGGATGGGGGGGTCCCATTGCTATGGATGGGGGGGGTCCCATTGCTATGGATGGGGAGGTCCCATTGCTATGGATGAGGGGGTCCCATTGCTATGGATGGGGAGGTCCCATTGCTATGGATGGGGGGTCCCATTGCTATGGATGGGGGGGTCCCATTGCTGTGGATGGGGGGGTCCCATTGCTGTGGATGGGGGGGTCCCATTGCTGTGGATGGGGGGGGTCCCATTGCTATGGATGGGGGGGTCCCATTGCTGTGGATGGGGGGGTCCCATTGCTGTGGATGGGGGGGTCCCATTGCTATGGATGGGGGGGGTCCCATTGCTATGGATGGGGGGGTCCCATTGCTGTGGATGGGGGGGTCCCATTGCTATGGATGGGGGGGTCCCATTGCTATGGATGGGGGGGTCCCATTGCTGTGGATGGGGGGGGTCCCATTGCTATGGATGGGGGGGTCCCATTGCTGTGGATGGGGGGGGTCCCATTGCTATGGATGGGGGGGGTCCCATTGCTATGGATGGGGAGGTCCCATTGCTATGGATGGGGAGGTCCCATTGCTATGGATGGGGGGGTCCCATTGCTATGGATGGGGGGGTCCCATTGCTGTGCATGGGGGGGGTCCCATTGCTGTGGATGGGGGGGTCCCATTGCTGTGCATGGGGGGGTCCCATTGCTATGGATGAGGGGGTCCCATTGCTATGGATGGGGGGGTCCCATTGCTATGGATGGGGGAGTCCCATTGCTATGGATGAGGGGGTCCCATTGCTATGGATGGGGGGGTCCCATTGCTATGGATGAGGGGGTCCCATTGCTATGGATGGGGGGGTCCCATTGCTATGGATGGGGGGGTCCCATTGCTATGGATGGGGGGGTCCCATTGCTATGGATGAGGGGGTCCCATTGCTATGGATGGGGAGGTCCCATTGCTATGGATGAGGGGGTCCCATTGCTATGGATGGGGGGGTCCCATTGCTATGGATGGGGGGATCCCATTGCTATGGATGGGGGGGTCCCATTGCTATGGATGGGGAGGTCCCATTGCTATGGATGGGGGGGTCCCATTGCTATGGATGGGGGGATCCCATTGCTATGGATGGGGAGGTCCCATTGCTATGGATGAGGGGGTCCCATTGCTATGGATGGGGGGGTCCCATTGCTATGGATGAGGGGGTCCCATTGCTATGGATGGGGGGGTCCCATTGCTATGGATGGGGGGGTCCCATTGCTATGGATGAGGGGGTCCCATTGCTATGGATGGGGGGGTCCCATTGCTATGGATGGGGGAGTCCCATTGCTATGGATGAGGGGGTCCCATTGCTATGGATGGGGGGGTCCCATTGCTATGGATGGGGGGATCCCATTGCTATGGATGGGGGGGTCCCATTGCTATGGATGGGGGGGTCCCATTGCTGTGGATGGGGGGGGTCCCATTGCTATGGGTGCCCCCCAGCTCTGACTCTGCCCCTGTCCCCCCCCAGCCTCGTGTACGGGGGGTCCCGGGCGCCGCACGCGGAGCCGGAGCTGCTCCCCCGGCAGCCGTACGGAGCCCCCCACCCGCTGCAGGGCTACGGCCCCAACCATCACCCCACAGGTACCCCCCCCCAGCCCCCTGTGATGCCCATCCCCGTATCCATGGCCCCTCGGTGTTCCCATCGCATCCCCATATCCCAGTGTCCCGTATTTCTATGTCCCATGTCCACATATCCCACGGCCCTGTGTTTCTGTGGCGCCATGTGCCCTTATTGCCATATCCCCATATTTCAATATCCCTGTATCCCAGTGCTTCGTATTCCCCTATTCTCATGTGACTATATCGCACATCCCTATATCCCCATATCCCACATTTCTATATCCCCATATCCCACATTTCTATATCCCCATATCCCACATCCCTATATCCCCATATCCCACATTTCTATATTCCCATATCCCACATCCCTATATCCCCATATCCCACATCCCTATATCCCCATATCCCACATCCCTATATCCCCATATCCCACATCCCTATATCCCCATATCCCACATTTCTATATTCCCATATCCCACATCCCTATATCCCCATATCCCACATCCCTATATCCCCATATCCCACATCCCTATATCCCCATATCCCACATCCCTATATCCCCATATCCCACATTTCTATATTCCCATATCCCACATCCCTATATCCCCATATCCCACATCCCTATATCCCCATATCCCACATTTCTATATCCCCATATCCCACATTTCTATATCCCCATATCCCACATCCCTATATCCCCATATCCCACATTTCTATATCCCCATATCCCACATCCATATATCCCCATATCCCACATTTCTATATCCCCATATCCCACATTTCTATATCCCCATATCCCACATTTCTATATCCCCATATCCCACATTTCTACATCCCCATATCCCACATTTCTATATCCCCATATCCCACATTTCTATATCCCCATATCCCACATTTCTATATCCCCATATCCCACATTTCTACATCCCCATATGGCTGTGTTTCTATATCCCACGTTCTTATATCCCATGTGCTGTATCGCTATACCTTTATATCCCACGTGTCTACATCACCCTATCCTGTATCTCTATATTCTTGTATCCCCCATCCCTATATTTCCGTATCCCATATTCGTATATCGCTATATCGCGTATCCCTATATCGCTGTACCCCACTTGCCTATATCCCATATCCCGTATCCCTATATCCGTATATCCCTACGCCGTCCTCTCTCACTTTCCGCGCCCCACTGTCCCAGGGGCTGCACCGCGCTGTGTTCCCGTATCCCATGTCCCTGTATCCCGTGTCCTACGGGCCCCTATCCCCACTGTGTCTTACATACCACGTTCCCATATTTCCCTACCGCATCCCTCCCTATCCCATGTGCCATATCCTGTGTTCCTAGAATCCATAGGCTGTATTTCATATCTATATCCCATACCCCGTGCCCCATACCCCATATCCCATACCCCACACCTCATATGCCACATATCCCGTCTCCCATAGCCGTATCCCGCATCCCTGTATTGCATGTACTTGTACGCTCGTAACTTATATCCCATATAACGCATGTTTTATACCCAGTGCTCCATAATCCATATGCCATGTATTTCATGCCCTATATCCATATCCCACATCCCCGTATTGGACGTATCCAGATCTTTATCTTATATTCCATGTACTGCATGTCCTATATTCCGTGTTCCGTAATCCACACCCTATATATTCCATACCCTATAGCGAGAGCCCACATTGTCATGTTTAGTATCTCCCTATGCCTATACGCTCTATCCCATGCACTTCCTACCCCATATCACATGGACCCCATGCCCCCTATCCCATATATCACGTATCCCATATACCTCATACTGCCCACCCCGTATCCATGTTCCATGTATCACCCATCCCATATACTTTGTATCCCATATTCCCTATGCGGTGTAGGCAATATCCCATATTTTGCATTCTGTATCGTGTACATACGGTATGTCGTGTGACACGTGTGATGTACCTTATGTTACAGGTTCTACACCCGATATTCTATACCCTATGTGGGGTGTATCCAGTATCATACGTACCTCATATCCCATTCTGTATATCCCATATTCCACATCCCATATACGTCATATCCAACGTTCTATATCCCATATATTGCGTATCCCGTATTGTATGTCGTGTGTTCTGTATGCCATGTATCCCGTATCCCCTATACTCTCTATTTCTTATTCCTTATCCCATACATGCCACATCCCACGTACCCCGTATGCCATGTTCTATACTGTACATGCGGCGTATCCCATATACGCCGTATTCCATGGTCCATATCCCATATGTGCCATACCGTGTCTATTGCGTACTGCACAGTGTGTACCCCGTATCCCCTACCCCACGTCCCTGTCTCCCCGTCTCCCCCCTGACCCCGCTCTCTCCCTGCCCAGGGCTCCCGGGGCTCTTCGAGCCGGGGCTGCACCACGCCGGGGCCGCGGCTCCGGACGCCTCCGTCATGAACCTGATCTCGGCGCTGGAGCCGCGGCCGCAGCCGGGCCCGGCCGCATCCTCGCTGCTCTCCCAGTTCCGCAGCCCCTCCTGGCAGACCGGTAACGGGGGGGTCCCTGTGGCCGGAACGGGGGTTTCCCTCTACCCCAGGGCCCCCCCATAGCCCCCAGGGCCCTCCCATATCCCCCAGTACCCCCCGTATACCCCCATATACCCCAGTGCTGCCATATACCCCAATGTCCCTCCATATCCCCCAATACCCTCTATATACCCCAATGCCCCCCAGTGCCCCCATATCCCCCAGGGCCCCCCACTATGCCCCAATGACCCCATATCCCCCAGTACCCCCATATACCCCCATATACCCCAATGTCCTTCCGTTATACCCCAATGCCCCCCCATACCCCCATATACCCCAATGCCCCCCCCATACCCCCATATACCCCAATGCCCCCCCCATACCCCCATATACCCCAATGCCCCCCCATACCCCCATATACCCCAATGCCCCCCCATACCCCCATATACCCCAATGCCCCCCCATATACCCCAATGCCCCCCCCATACCCCCATATACCCCAATGCCCCCCCATATACCCCAATGCCCCCCCATACCCCCATATACCCCAATGCCCCCACATACCCCCATATACCCCAATGCCCCCCCATACCCCCATATACCCCAATGCCCCCCCCATACCCCCATATACCCCAATGCCCCCCCATATACCCCAATGCCCCCCCATACCCCCATATACCCCAATGCCCCCCCATACCCCCATATACCCCAATGCCCCCCCCATACCCCCATATACCCCAATGCCTCCCCATACCCCCATATACCCCAATGCCCCCCCCATACCCCCATATACCCCAATGCCCCCCCCATACCCCCATATACCCCAATGCCCCCCCATACCCCCATATACCCCAATGCCCCCCCATATACCCCAATGCCCCCCCCATACCCCCATATACCCCAATGCCCCCCCCATACCCCCATATACCCCAATGCCCCCCCATATACCCCAATGCCCCCCCATACCCCTATATACCCCAATGCCTCCCCATACCCCCATATACCCCAATGCCTCCCCATACCCCCATATACCCCAATGCCCCCCCCATACCCCCATATACCCCAATGCCCCCCCATATACCCCAATGCCCCCCCATACCCCTATATACCCCAATGCCTCCCCATACCCCCATATACCCCAATGCCTCCCCATACCCCCATATACCCCAATGCCCCCCCATACCCCCATATACCCCAATGCCCCCCCATATACCCCAATGCCCCCCCATACCCCCATATACCCCAATGCCCCCCCCATATACCCCAATGCCCCCCCATACCCCCATATACCCCAATGCCCCCCCCATACCCCCATATACCCCAATGCCCCCCCATACCCCCATATACCCCAATGCCCCCCCATACCCCCATATACCCCAATGCCCCCCCCATATACCCCAATGCCCCCCCATACCCCCATATACCCCAGTGCCCCCCCATACCCCCATATACCCCAATGCCCCCCCATATACCCCAATGCCCCCCCCATCTGTAACCCCTTCCCCCCCCAGCCATGCACACTCCCGCCCCGGCCGAGCTCTTCATCTCCGGCGCCCTGCCCGGCTCCGGCACCTTCCCGGCCTCCTCCGCCCTCGGCGCTTACCAGCACCCGGCGCCGTTCCCGGCGCGCAGCTTCCCGGTGAGCTCGGCGCTGAGCCTGCCGGAGCCGGCCTTCAGCCCCGGCTCCAACGGGCTCCTCTCCCCCCACGAGCCCTTGCTCCACATCAAACCCGCCCAAGCCCCGGTGCCGCCGCCGCCGCCGGCGCTGGGCTTCGAGCGCTTGGGCACGGCGGTGCTGGGCTCCGGTTTGCCGGCGCAGAGCCCCGCGTACCGCGGCGCGCCGGCGTCCTCCCAGTTCAACCTCCTGTCGGCGCCGCTCGCCGAGCAGCCGGGGCAGCTCTACAACACGTCCGTGTTCGGCGCTGCCGGCGCCGGCGAGCGCGCGGTGCCGCGCCAGGACAGCGTCATCAAGCACTACCAGCGCCCCGGCGCTGCCCAGCCGCACGGCCTCCAGCATTACCTGAGCTGCGGCGGCAGCTACCAACAGATGCCCCCGCACCGCGGGGCCCTCTCCTGCAGCCCCTTAGGGGAGCAGAGCCCCGCCAGCACCGAAGGCGCCCAACAGGCACCCAAGGGCGCCGCGCCGCGCCCGGAGCCGCCGGCACCGCAAAGCTACCGGCCCATTATCCAGTCGCCGGCCTATTCCAGCGGCAACGGCAACGGCAACGGCACCGGCAGCAACGGCGCCGGCACCAAGTCCAAGAGCTACTCGGCGTCGCGGCAAACGCCGCGCTCCACCGCCACCCCCAAGTGCCAAAGCAGCTTCAGCACCAGCACCCCCAAGGCCAGCTCCGTCATCTCCAGCCATTCCCCGGCCTATTCCCCCTTGGCTATGGGGCCGGGGGGGGGTTACGGGGCCAGCGCCCCGGCGCCGCAACCCAGCTCCGGCTTCACCAGCGCCCAAGGCGGGGGGGACTTGGGGGGCAAAGGCACCGGGTACCCCCCCCCCAGCGCCGCCGCCGGGGGGCAGAGTGGGGCCCCGGCGTGCGTTGGCCAAAGCCAGGCCTTCTCCCCGGAGCAGCTGCAGGCGCTGCCCTATGGCGTGCAGGCGGAGGTGGGCTCCTTATCCTACAGCACCGGGCATTCCCCGGCCGTGCCGGCGCCGCTCCCCTACAGCCCCGCTCCCAGCATCCGGCCCCTGCAGTCGCCGCCGGCCCCGCGGCCGCAGAGCGGGACCTCGCCGGGGCAATCGCAGAAGTACCTCGGGTCCGTGCTCTCGCCGTCCTTCATGGCGCCGGGCTACGGAGCGGGAACGCCGGCGCCGGCGGCGCTGGAGCGGGCTCCGGCCTTCGGCAAAGGCGGCAAAGGGGACGCGGAGCTGCTGGGGGCCGATCGGAGCGAGGATGAGGACTTCCTGATCCAGCACCTCCTGCAGGCCCCCAGCCCCCCCCCACCGCCATCGCGGGGGGAGCCCCTGGGGGGGTGCGAGGAGCGCGCCGGCAGCACCAAACCCATGCCGGGGGGGTACGGAGGCTTGGCCAAGGCGGAGGAGCGCTACCAGCTGCAGAGCGTGATCCGGCCCAATTCCAACCTGGAAGCGCCGGCGGCTTTGGAGTTGGCTTTGTTGAAGGAGAAGAAGAAGCCGGAGCGCGGCAAGGATTACCGGAGCGCCGGCACCGAGGGCTTGGCGGCCACCTCCGTGGTCCATTACGGCCACCAAGCGCCCGCTCTGGACTCCTACGGGCAAGAGCTCAAGAAGCCCGGCGGCAAGGAGATGGGGCAGCCCCATGGCTACTTGGCCAAGACCCCCGAGCACGGGCGCTTGGTGCCCGAGGGCCCCCCCATGGAACCGCATGGGCTCCTCCTGGACCCCGCTCCCGACCTCGGACCGGTCCAAGTGGGCCCGGTAACGGGGGGGGCGGCTCTGTTGCCCTCGGTCCTCACCCATACCCAGAGCCAGCTCCACGCCCGCGCCAAGGCCCGGCCCCAGCTCGACGTCCACCTCTTGGAGCAGCAACGGATGCCGCCGCCGCCGCCCCCGGCCCCGCCGGCCCCTCCGCCGGCGCCGCCGGCATCGCCGCAGATGCTGCTGGACGCCCATCACCTGCACCAGGCCCACGTGCGCTCGCAAGGCTTGGACCCGCAGGCGCCGTTAGCGCCGGAGCCGATGGAGGTGCTGCCGGCAGCCCAGGAGATCCAAGACTTCTTGGAGCCCCCGCTGGGGTTAGAACCTCATCTAGGCCAAGCCGGAGGGGTCCAAGGGCCTGCGGGGCATCTCCTGGCCCCCGACGGAGGGGCGCCAGCGGTGGCGCCGGCGGCGTTGGAAGCCAAGGACCAGTTTGCCGAAGCGGGGAGCCCGGCGGGGGGGAAGAGCCGCTTCGTGCCCTTGACGTCCATCTGCTTCCCGGATGCTCTCCTGCAGGACGAGGACCGCGGCTTCTTCCCCGGCATGGAGGACATGTTCGGCCCGGCGCCGGAGGACTTCGCCAAGGGCGCCGAGGAGGAGGAGGAGGAAGAGGAAGGAGGAGGAGGAGGCGGCGGCGGCGGCAGAGCGGGAGCGGGCGCCGCCGAAGCCATGAAGCCTCCTCCTTACGACCTCGGCCAACCTTACCCGGCCTTCGGGCCGCCGGGCGATGCCGCGGCGCTGGCCCTGGAGCCTCCCAAGCACGAGCTGCCCTCGACGGTCAACGCGGAGCCGCTGGGCTTGATCCAAGGCACCGAAAGCACCAAGCCCCCTCTGCCCACCCCCCTGTTCTGCTCCTCGAAGCCCAAGAAGCTCCTCAAAACCTCCTCCTTCCACCTCCTGCGCAAGCGCGACCCCTTCCCGCCCCCCAAGAAGACCTACGCGCAGGAGTACGAGTTCCAGGACGACGAGGACAAGGCCGACGTCCCCGCCGACATCCGCCTCAACAGCCGCCGCCTGCCCGACCTCCTCCCCGACCTCATCTCCAGCTGCCGGGCCCGGCCCCCGCCGCTCAGCCCCATCCACGGCGGGGACCCCTTGGCCTTCCCCCCGCCGCCCGCCCCCGGCCTCCACCCCGCGGCGCCCAAGAAGCGGGGCCGCAAACCCACCAAGCCCAAGCGCGAGGGCCCCCCCCGGCCCCGCGGGCGGCCCCGCATCAGGCCCTTGCCGGAGCCGCCGCCGTCGCCGGTGCCCCATGGGCTCCTCCTGCCCCCCCCGACGGACGCGGCCAAGAGGCCCCGGGGGCGAGGAAGGGGCCGGGGGAGGAAGGGAGGGGAGGAGGCAGGAGATGGGAATGGGATGGAGGCGCTGAAGCCGCTCAAGGTGAGGGGTAGGGGGGGAAAGGGGGGGGTTTGGGGGGGGGGGGAGGGGTTGGCCCTCGTGGGCTGGGGTGCGCCAGTGGTGTCCAAAGGGCCCCATTGATGGAGGTGGTGATGGGTTGGAGAGCATCAAGGTAAGGACTTGATGGGTTTGGGGTTCTGGATGGGGATATCGGGGTGAATGTTGATGGATAAGGGGGTGTTTGGGCTTGTTTTGGGGTTCCCTGTGCTCTGTTGCATCCCAATGACCTCCAAAGGGCCCCATTGATGGAGGTGGTGATGGGTTGGAGAACATCAAGGTAAGGACTTGATGGGTTTGGGGTTCTGGATGGGGATATCGGGGTGAATGTTGATGGATAAGGGGGTGTTTGGGCTTGTTTTGGGGTTCCCTGTGCTCTGTTGCATCCCAATGACCTCCAAAGGGCCCAAAGGGCCCCATTGATGGAGGTGGTGATGGGTTGGAGAGCATCAAGGTGAGGGCTTGATGGGTTTGGGGTTCTGGATGGGGATATCGGGGTGAATGTTGATGGATAAGGGGGTGTTTGGGCTTGTTTTGGGGTTCCCTGTGCTCTGTTGCATCCCAATGACCTCCAAAGGGCCCCATTGATGGAGGTGGTGATGGGTTGGAGAACATCAAGGTAAGGACTTGATGGGTTTGGGGTTCTGGATGGGGATATCGGGGTGAATGTTGATGGATAAGGGGGTGTTTGGGCTTGTTTTGGGGTTCCCTGTGCTCTGTTGCATCCCAATGACCTCCAAAGGGCCCCATTGATGGAGGTGGTGATGGGTTGGAGAACATCAAGGTAAGGACTTGATGGGTTTGGGGTTCTGGATGGGGATATCGGGGTCTTTAGAGGTGCACATTGATGGATATGGGGGTGTTTGGGCTTGTTTTGGGGTTCCCTGTGCTCTATTGCATCCCAATGACCTCCAAAGGGCCCCATTGATGGAGGTGGTGATGGGTTGGAGAGCATCAAGGTGAGGGCTTTGGGGTTCTGGATGGGGATATCGGGGTGAATGTTGATGGATAAGGGGGTGTTTGGGCTTGTTTTGGGGTTCCCTGTGCTCTGTTGCATCCCAATGACCTCCAAAGGGCCCCATTCATGGAGGTGGTGATGGGTTGGAGAACATCAAGGTAAGGACTTGATGGGTTTGGGGTTCTGGATGGGGATATCGGGGTGAATGTTGATGGATAAGGGGGTGTTTGGGCTTGTTTTGGGGTTCTTCCTGCTCTGTGGTACCCCAGTGGTGTCCAAAGGGCCCCATTGATGGAGGTGGTGATGGGTTGGAGAGCCTCAAGGTGAGCCCGTAGGGGACCGTGGGGCCCTGGACGCTCCGTGGCTGCTCTGGGGCTGCCCGTACCCCCCATCCCCACCGGTGTCCCCCCTTTCCCCTCTCCCCCCAGCTCAAGCTGGCCATGCCCAAGGGCCCGGAAGCGCCGCTGCCGCCGGAGGGCTCCCTGGGCGTCCCCCCCGGTGCCGTTCTGGCGGAGCCGGCGCCGCCGGAGGCCTCGCAGCCGCGGGAGCGCATCAAGCAGAAGATCAAGGAGGTGGAGGAGAAGCAGCCGGAGATGAAGTCGGGCTTCATGGCGTCCTTCCTGGACTTCCTGAAAGCCGGCAAGCGCCAAGCGGGGCCGCCCTGCGCCGCCAGCCCCACCAAGAGCCAGCGCGGCGCCGGGGCCGCCACCACCATCACCACCACCACCAGCAGCAGCAGCAGCAGCAGCAGCAATCCCTTCCCCATGGCGGGTCCCATCCTGGCGGGGAGCTTGGAAGGGCCGGAAGGGGATGGCTTGGTCATGGCGTGTCCCAGCCCCTGTAAGCGCTTGGACGAGGAGCTCAAGAGGAACCTGGAGACGCTGCCGTCCTTCTCCTCGGATGAGGAGGATTCGGTGAGCAAGAACCAGGACCTGCAGAAGAGCATCTCCTCGGCCATCTCGGCCCTCTACGACCCCAGCGACCGCAAGGACCCCGAGCCGGCCGGAGCCTGCGCCTCGGCACCGGCGTCGCCGCGGCACCAAGGTCAGGGAGGGGAGGGCACGGGAGCCGTAGGGAGCAATGGGAGCCATAGGGAGCAATGGGGGCCATAGGGAGCAATGGGAGCCATAGGGAGCAGTGGGAGCCGTAGGGAGCAATGGGAGCCGTAGGGAGCAATGGGAGCCATAGGGAGCAGTGGGAGCCATAGGGAGCAGTGGGAGCCGTAGGGAGCAATGGGAGCCATAGGGAGCAATGGGGGCCATAGGGAGCAATGGGGGCCATAGGGAGCAATGGGAGCCATAGGGAGCAGTGGGAGCCGTAGGGAGCAATGGGAGCCGTAGGGAGCAATGGGAGCCATAGGGAGCAATGGGGGCCATAGGGAGCAATGGGAGCCATAGGGAGCAGTGGGAGCCGTAGGGAGCAATGGGAGCCGTAGGGAGCAATGGGGGCCATAGGGAGCAGTGGGAGCCGTAGGGAGCAATGGGAGCCGTAGGGAGCAATGGGAACCATAGGGAGCAATGGGAGCCATAGGGAGCAATGGGAGCCATAGGGAGCAATGGGAGCCGTAGGGAGCAATGGGAGCCGTAGGGAGCAGTGGGAGCCGTAGGGAGCAATGGGAGCCATAGGGAGCAATGGGAGCCGTAGGGAGCAATGGGAGCCGTAGGGAGCAGTGGGAGCCGTAGGGAGCAGTGGGAGCCGTAGGGAGCAATGGGAGCCGTAGGGAGCAGTGGGAGCCGTAGGGAGCAGTGGGAGCCGTAGGGAGCAGTGGGAGCCGTAGGGAGCAATGGGAGCCGTAGGGAGCAGTGGGAGCCGTAGGGAGCAGTGGGGGCCATAGGGAGCAGTGGGAGCCGTAGGGAGCAGTGGGAGCCGTAGGGAGCAGTGGGGGCCATAGGGAGCAGTGGGAGCCGTAGGGAGCAGTGGGAGCCGTAGGGAGCAATGGGAGCCGTAGGGAGCAATGGGGGCCATAGGGAGCAGTGGGAGCCGTAGGGAGCAGTGGGAGCCGTAGGGAGCAATGGGAGCCGTAGGGAGCAATGGGGGCCATAGGGAGCAGTGGGGGCCATAGGGAGCAGTGGGGGCCGTAGGGAGCAATGGGAGCCGTAGGGAGCAATGGGAACCATAGGGAGCAATGGGAGCCATAGGGAGCAATGGGAGCCATAGGGAGCAATGGGAGCCGTAGGGAGCAATGGGAGCCGTAGGGAGCAGTGGGAGCCGTAGGGAGCAATGGGAGCCATAGGGAGCAATGGGGGCCATAGGGAGCAATGGGAGCCGTAGGGAGCAATGGGAGCCGTAGGGAGCAATGGGAGCCGTAGGGAGCAGTGGGAGCCGTAGGGAGCAGTGGGAGCCGTAGGGAGCAATGGGAGCCGTAGGGAGCAATGGGAGCCATAGGGAGCAGTGGGAGCCGTAGGGAGCAATGGGGGCCATAGGGAGCAGTGGGAGCCGTAGGGAGCAATGGGAGCCGTAGGGAGCAGTGGGAGCCGTAGGGAGCAATGGGAGCCGTAGGGAGCAATGGGAGCCATAGGGAGCAGTGGGAGCCGTAGGGAGCAATGGGAGCCGTAGGGAGCAATGGGAGCCGTAGGGAGCAATGGGGGCCATAGGGAGCAATGGGAGCCATAGGGAGCAGTGGGAGCCGTAGGGAGCAATGGGGGCCATAGGGAGCAATGGGAGCCGTAGGGAGCAGTGGGATCCAGAGGGATCAATGGGCCCCACAGGGATCAATGGGTCCCACAGGGATCAATGGGCCCCAGAGGGATCAGTGGGCCCCAGAGGGATCAGTGGGCCCCACAGGGATCGGTGGGCCCCACAGGAATCAATGGGCCCCACAGGGATCAATGGGATCCAGAGGGATCAGTGGGCCCCACAGGGATCAATGGGCCCCACAGGGATCAATGGGCCCCACAGGGATCAATGGGCCCCACAGGGATCAGTGGGCCCCACAGGGATCAGTGGGCCCCACAGGGATCAATGGGCCCCACAGGGATCAATGGGATCCAGAGGGATCAATGGGATCCACAGGGATCAGCGGGATCCACAGGGATCAGCGGGATCCACAGGGATCAGTGGGATCCACAGGGATCAATGGGTCCCACAGGGATCAATGGGTCCCACAGGGATCAATGGGCCCCACAGGGATCAGTGGGCCCCACAGGGATCAATGGGCCCCACAGGGATCAATGGGATCCAGAGGGATCAATGGGCCCCACAGGGATCAGTGGGCCCCACAGGGATCGGTGGGCCCCACAGGGATCAATGGGCCCCACAGGGATCAATGGGATCCAGAGGGATCAGTGGGCCCCACAGGGATCAGTGGGCCCCACAGGGATCAATGGGCCCCACAGGGATCAATGGGATCCAGAGGGATCAATGGGCTCCACAGGGATCAATGGGCCCCACAGGGATCAATGGGCTCCACAGGGATCAATGGGATCCAGAGGGATCAATGGGCCCCACAGGGATCAATGGGATCCAGAGGGATCAGTGGGCCCCACAATGATCAATGGGCCCCACAATGATCAATGGGCCCCACAGGGATCAATGGGCCCCACAGGGATCAATGGGCCCCACAATGATCAATGGGCCCCACAGGGATCAATGGGCCCCACAGGGATCAATGGGCCCCACAATGATCAATGGGCCCCACAGGGATCAATGGGCCCCACAATGATCAATGGGCCCCACAGGGATCAATGGGCCCCACAGGGATCAATGGGCCCCACAATGATCAATGGGCCCCACAGGGATCAATGGGCCCCACAATGATCAATGGGCCCCACAGTTCCCCCTGTCCCCATCTCCCCCCTAACCCCCCCTTTCTCTTTCCCTCCCCCCCCCCCAGACCTCCCCCCCCCATCGGATCCCCCCCCGAGCCCCCCAGCTCCGGAGCCCCCCCAGCCCAGCGCCACCCTCGCCCCGCTCCGCACCCCCAGCCCCCCCCCCGTGCCCCCCGGCACCACCGGCACCCCCCCCACCGGCACCACCACCACCGGCACCGGCACCACCGCGGCCTCGCCGGGGGGGGCGGCAGCGGCGGCGTCGCCGGTGCCGGCGGCGGGGGGGGGCTCCCCGGAGGCGCCTCAGGACCCGCGGGCGCTGCACTTGGCGCAGAAGCAGGACGCGGCCGCCGTGTGCGGGGACACGGACGAGGAGGAGCCGGGCAGCGGCGGGGAAGGGATCTACCGCGAGCGGGACGAGTTCGTGGTGCGCGTGGAGGACGTGCCCGCGCTCCGGGTGCGGCAGCCCTTGGCACTGGCTTGTACTGGGAGGGACTGGGGGGGCACGGAGATACCTTGCAGAGGGACTGCTTTATACTGGTTTATACTGGGAGGGGCTGGGAATGACCGGGAGGCAGTGGGAAAGGGGTTGGGAATGACTGGGAGGCAATGGGGTGGCTGTGGGTCTCTCTCTATGGGTCCTTCTGGGTCTCTCTGGGTCTCTATGGTCTCTATGGGGTCTCTATGGGTCTCTATGGGTCTCTATGGGCTCTATGGGGCTCTATGGGCTCTATGGGCTCTATGGGCTCTATGGGCTCTATGGGCTCTCTGGGTCTCTATGGGCTCTATGGGCTCTATGGTCTCTATGGGTCTCTATGGGCTCTATGGGTCTCTATGGGTCTCTATGGGCTCTATGGTCTCTATGGGCTCTATGGGGCTCTATGGTCTCTATGGTCTCTATGGGCTCTATGGGCTCTATGGGTCTCTATGGGGCTCTATGGTCTCTATGGGCTCTATGGGCTCTATGGTCTCTATGGGTCTCTATGGGTCTCTATGGGCTCTCTGGGTCTCTATGGGCTCTATGGGCTCTCTGGGTCTCTATGGTCTCTATGGTCTCTATGGGCTCTATGGGCTCTATGGGCTCTATGGTCTCTATGGGTCTCTATGGGTCTCTATGGGCTCTCTGGGTCTCTATGGGCTCTATGGGCTCTCTGGGTCTCTATGGGCTCTATGGGCTCTATGGTCTCTATGGGGTCTCTATGGGCTCTCTGGGTCTCTATGGGCTCTATGGGCTCTCTGGGTCTCTATGGGTCTCTATGGGTCTCTATGGTCTCTATGGGGGCTCTATGGGCTCTATGGGCTCTCTGGGTCTCTCTGGGCTCTATGGGCTCTATGGGTCTCTATGGGGCTCTATGGTCTCTATGGGCTCTCTGGGTCTCTATGGGCTCTATGGGCTCTATGGGGCTCTATGGGCTTTATGGGCTCTATGGGCTCTATGGGGCTCTATGGTCTCTATGGGCTCTATGGGTCTCTATGGGGCTCTATGGTCTCTATGGGTCTCTATGGGCTCTATGGGCTCTATGGTCTCTCTGGGGCTCTATGGGGCTCTATGGTCTCTCTGGGGCTCTATGGGTCTCTATGGGCTCTATGGGTCTCTATGGGTCTCTATGGGTCTCTATGGGTCTCTATGGGCTCTATGGGCTCTATGGTCTCTCTGGGGCTCTATGGGGCTCTATGGTCTCTCTGGGGCTCTATGGGTCTCTATGGTCTCTATGGGTCTCTATGGGCTCTCTGGGTCTCTATGGGCTCTCTGGGTCTCTATGGGCTCTCTGGGTCTCTATGGGGCTCTATGGTCTCTATGGGCTCTATGGGCTCTATGGTCTCTCTGGGGCTCTATGGGGCTCTATGGGTCTCTATGGGTCTCTATGGGCTCTATGGGTCTCTATGGTCTCTATGGGTCTCTATGGGCTCTATGGTCTCTATGGGGTCTATGGTCTCTATGGGGTCTCTATGGGTCTCTATGGGTCTCTATGGTCTCTATGGGTCTCTATGGTCTCTATGGGCTCTATGGTCTCTATGGGTCTCTATGGGTCTCTATGGTCTCTATGGGTCTCTATGGGTCTCTATGGGTCTCTATGGTCTCTATGGTCTCTATGGGCTCTATGGTCTCTATGGGTCTCTATGGGTCTCTATGGGTCTCTATGGGTCTCTATGGGCTCTATGGGTCTCTATGGGTCTCTATGGGCTCTATGGGTCTCTATGGGCTCTATGGTCTCTATGGTCTCTATGGTCTCTATGGTCTCTATGGGTCTCTATGGTCTCTATGGTCTCTATGGTCTCTATGGGTCTCTATGGTCTCTATGGGCTCTATGGGCTCTATGGGTCTCTATGGTCTCTATGGTCTCTCTTTGGGTCTCTCTGGGTCCCTGTGGGTCCCTGTGGGTCCCTGTGGGTCGCAGCGGTTCCCTCCCCCCAGCTGGCTCTGCAGACGGGCCGGGAGCCCCCCCCGATCTGGCGCGTGCAGAAGGCGCTGCTGCAGAAATTCACCCCCGAGATCAAGGACGGGCAGAGGCAGTTCTGTGCCACCAGCAACGTGAGCGCCCCCAGAGGGACCCCACCACGGGGAACCCCATAGGGAACCCCCAACACAGGGAACCCCATAGGGAACCCCATAGGGAACCCCCAACACAGGGAACCCCATAGGGACACCCATAGGGACCCCCAACACAGGGAACCCCATAGGGAAACCCATAGGGAACCCCAACACAGGGAACCCCATAGGGACACCCATAGGGAACCCCCAACACAGGGAACCCCATAGGGACACCCATAGGGAACCCCCAACACAGGGAACCCCATAGGGACACCCCATAGGGAACCCCAACACAGGGAACCCCATAGGGAACCCCAACACAGGGAACCCCATAGGGACACCCATAGGGAACCCCCAAGACAGGGAACCCCATAGGGACACCCATAGGGAACCCCAACACAGGGAACCCCATAGGGACCCCCCAACACAGGGAACCCCATAGGGACACCCATAGGGAACCCCCAACACAGGGAACCCCATAGGGAACCCCCAACACAGGGAACCCCATAGGGACACCCATAGGGAACCCCAACACAGGGAACCCCATAGGGAAACCCCCATAGGGAACCCCCAACACAGGGAACCCCATAGGGACACCCATAGGGAACCCCCAACACAGGGAACCCCATAGGGAAACCCATAGGGAACCCCAACACAGGGAACCCCATAGGGAAACCCAACACAGGGAACCCCATAGGGACACCCATAGGGAACCCCAACACAGGGAACCCCATAGGGAAACCCAACACAGGGAACCCCCAAGACAGGGAACCCCATAGGGACACCCATAGGGAACCCCAACACAGGGAACACCATAGGGAAACCCAACACAGGGAACCCCATAGGGACACCCATAGGGAACCCCCAACACAGGGAACCCCATAGGGACACCCATAGGGAACCCCAACACAGGAAACCCCATAGGGAACCCCATAGGGACACCCATAGGGAACCCCAACACAGGGAACCCCATAGGGAAACCCAACACAGGGAACCCCATAGGGACACCCATAGGGAAACCCAACACAGGGAACCCCATAGGGAACCCCAACACAGGGAACCCCATAGGGAAACCCCCATAGGGACCCCCATAAGGACACCCCCATAGGGACACCCCAACACAGGGACCCCCATAGGAACACCCCCAAACACAGGGAACCCCATAGGGACATCCTATAGAGACACCCCAACACAGGGACCCCCATAGGGACACCCCATAGGGACCCCCATAGGGACACCCCCAAACACAGGGACCCCCATAGGGACACCCCATAGGGACCCCCATAGGGACACCCCCAAACACAGGGACCCCCATAGGGACACCCCATAGGGACCCCCATAGGGACCCCCCAACACAGGGAACCCCATAGGGAAACCCCCATAGGGACACCCCCATAGGGACACCCATAGGGACACCCCAACACAGGGACCCCCAGAGGGACACCCCCATAGGGACACCCATAGGGACACCCCAACACAGGGAACCCCATAGGGACACCCCATAGGGACACCCCAACACAGGGAACCCCATAGGGACACCCCCACACCGGGACCCCCCCAAAACACAGGGACCCCCCATAAGGACCACCCCAAACACCCCAAACCACCCTCCTTGGAGGGGAGGGCTTTGGGTCATCCAGGTCCTTTGGTGCCCCATAGGGGTCAATGTGGGTGCAGGGGGGGTCCTCGCTGCCCCATAGGGGTCAATGTGGGTGCAGGGGGGGTCCTCGCTGCCCCATAGGGGTCAATGTGGGTGCAGGGGGGGTCCTCGCTGCCCCATAGGGGTCAATGTGGGTGCAGGGGGGGTCCTCGCTGCCCCATAGGGGTCAATGTGGGTGCAGGGGGGGTCCTCGCTGCCCCATAGGGGTCAATGTGGGTGCAGGGGGGGTCCTCGCTGCCCCATAGGGGTCAATGTGGGTGCAGGGGGGGTCCTCGCTGCCCCATAGGGGTCAATGTGGGTGCAGGGGGGTCCTCGGTGCCCCATAGGTGTCTGTGCGGGTGCCTGGGGGGGTCCTCGGTGCCCCATAGGGGTCAATGTGGGTGCAGGGGGGTCCTCGGTGCCCCGTCGGGGTCAATGTGGGTGCAGGGGGGTCCTCGGTGCCCCATAGGTGTCTGTGCGGGTGCCTGGGGGGGTCCTCGGTGCCCCGTCGGGGTCAATGTGGGTGCAGGGGGGTCCTCGGTGCCCCATAGGTGTCTGTGCGGGTGCCTGGGGCTCGGCGTGGCCCTGAGCGCCTGCGCCCCGCAGTACCTGGGTTACTTCGGCGACGCCAAGCACCGGTACCAGCGCCTGTACGTGAAGTTCCTGGAGAACATCAACAAGAAGGATTACGTGAGGGTCTGCTCCCGGAAACCGTGGCACCGGCCCCCGGCGGGCAGGTGGGGACCGGGATGGGGCGGGATGGGGTGGGGATGGGATGGGGATGGGGATGGGGATGGGGATGGGGATGGGGATGGGATGGGGATGGGGATGGGGATGGGGATGGGATGGGGATGGGGATGGGGATGGGATGGGGATGGGATGGGGATGGGGATGGGATGGGGATGGGGATGGGATGGGGATGGGATGGGGATGGGATGGGGATGGGGATGGGGATGGGATGGGGATGGGATGGGGATGGGGATGGGATGGGGATGGGATGGGGATGGGATGGGGATGGGGATGGGGATGGGATGGGATTGGGATGGGGATGGGGATGGGATGGGGATGGGGATGGGGATGGGGATGGGATGGGATGGGGATGGGGATGGGGATGGGGATGGGATGGGGATGGGATGGGGATGGGGTGGGGATGGGATGGGGATGGGGATGGGGATGGGGATGGGATTGGGATGGGGATGGGGATGGGGATGGGATGGGGATGGGATGGGGATGGGATGGGGATGGGATGGGGATGGGATGGGGATGGGGATGGGGTGGGGATGGGATGGGGATGGGGATGGGGATGGGGATGGGATTGGGATGGGGATGGGGATGGGATGGGGATGGGGATGGGGATGGGATGGGATGGGGATGGGGATGGGGATGGGATGGGGATGGGGATGGGATGGGATGGGGATGGGGATGGGATGGGATGGGATGGGATGGGGATGGGATGTGGACATGGAATATGGATTGGGAATATGGGATGTGGGTGTGGAGTATGGGGTAAGGGGTAGAGGGGATGGGATATGGGAGGGGAATGTGGATGGGGAATAGGGGGTATGGATGTGGGGTATGGATATGGATGCGGTGGATGGAGATGGGACCCAGGGCTATGGGATAAGTGCCCCCCCCCCACCCCTCCCTCTGGGGGGGCACCATTGCCTGGCCGTGGGGGGGGGTTGTCCCCATCCCCCCATCCCCCCCTTTGTCCAGGTTGGATTCAGGGGGGTTCCCCCCATTTTAACCCCCCCCCTTCCCCCCCCCAGGCGCCAACCCCACCCCAAACCCAGCACCCCCAAACCTCCCCCCCCCCCCAAAGCCGAGCCCCCCCCCCCCCCCCCGGGCCGAGCGCCCCCCCAAAGCCGAGCGCCCCCCCCCCCC
Organism: Psittacula echo; assembly: GCF_963264785.1. Classification (NCBI taxonomy): domain Eukaryota; kingdom Metazoa; phylum Chordata; class Aves; order Psittaciformes; family Psittacidae; genus Psittacula; species Psittacula echo. The sequence goes on from NC_137769.1 coordinate 26,700, forward strand.
CCGCGCCAGCCGCGGGGGCCCCCCCCAAGGCTCCCCCCCCCCCCCAAGCCCCCCCCAAGGCCAAGGCCCCCAAAGGGCCCAAGGTGAAGGCCGAGCCCCCCCCCAAGAAGAGGAAGAAGTGGCTCAAGGAGGCGGCCACGTCCTCGGAGTCCGAGTCCAGCCCCGACCCCCAGAGCGAGGAGGGTGAGAAAGGGGGGGGGGGGGGGACCCCAAAATGGGGGGGGGAGCGTGAGGGTGGTGATGGGGAGGGTGGAATATGGGGGGGGGGGCCAAAATGGGGGGGTTTTGGGGGCAGAAATGGGGGGGAAAGGGGGGGACTTTGAGGATGTCTGGGGGGAGAGCCCCGATTTATTGGGGGGGGCTCGGAAATGGGGGGGGTTGGGGGGGGTTTGGGGGTTCTGAGGCTTTATTGGGCGGGGGAAGGGGGCTTGGGGGGACTGGGGGCGGGGCTTGGGGAAGGGGCGGGGCCTCCGCGCAAAGGGGGATCCTCCCGCTGTAGGCGGGGCTTAGCGTTGTGGGCGGAGCTGCCTCTTAAAGGGGCAATGACCTTTGCCCGTTGACTCCCTTTGGGGGCGTCTCTACCGATGGAAGGGGCCAACTTAAGAGCGGGGGCGTGGCTCTCTCTTAAAGGGGCAATGCTCCCTTTGTTGCTCCTTTTGAGGGGGGCTTCTCTTTGCTCTGGTGGTGGGAGGGGTGAATGAACGGGCTTGGGAAGAGGCGGGTCTTGCCCTTAAAGGGGCCGCTCCCCCATTGCACAGAGCGGGCCCCCCCCGGGCGGGTGCTGAACACGAGGGCCATGAAGGAGATGTACCGCAGCTACGTGGAGATGCTGGTGAGCACCGCGCTGGACCCCGACATGATCCAGGCGCTGGAGGATACCAATGGTGAGGACCCCCCCCCCCCAAAACCACCCCCTCCCACCCCATAGATCCCCCCCATAACCCCCCCTTTGCACCCCCCCCAGATGAGCTCTACCTGCCCCCCATGCGCAAGATCGATGGGATCCTCAATGACCACAAGAAGAAGGTTCTCAAGAGGGTGACGCTCAACCCGTCCCTGCAGGTGGGGCTGGGGGGGTGCTCTATGGGGCTGGGGGGATCTATGGGGCTGGGGGGCTCTATGGGGCCAGGGGGTTCTATGGGGCTGGGGGTCTCTATGGGGCTGGGGTCTCTATGGGGCTGGGGGGCTCTATGGGGCTGGGGTCTCTATGGGGCCGGGGGGCTCTATGGGGCTGGGGTCTCTATGGGGTTGGGGGTCTCTATGGGGCCGGGGTCTCTATGGGGCCGGGGGGCTCTATGGGCTGGGGTCTCTATGGGGCTGGGGGTCTCTATGGGGCTGGGGTCTCTCTGGGGCTGGGGGTCTCTATGGGGCGGGGGTCTCTATGGGGCTGGGGTCTCTATGGGGCTGGGGGTCTCTATGGGGCTGGGGTCTCTATGGGGCCGGGGGGCTCTATGGGGCCGGGGGGCTCTATGGGGCTCGGGTCCCTATGGGGCTGGGGGGCTCTATGGGGCCGGGGGGCTCTATGGGGCTGGGGTCTCTATGGGGCTGGGGGGCTCTATGGGGCTGGGGTCTCTATGGGCTGGGGGTCTCTATGGGCTGGGGTCTCTATGGGGCTGGGGGTCCTCTATGGGGCTGGGGGTCTCTATGGGGCCGGGGGGCTCTATGGGGCTGGGGTCTCTATGGGGCTGGGTGTCTCTATGGGGCTGGGTGTCTCTATGGGGCTGGGGTCTCTATGGGGCTGGGGGCTCTATGGGGCCGGGGGGCTCTATGGGGCTGGGGTCCCTATGGGGCCGGGGGTCTCTATGGGGCCGGGGGTCTCTATGGGGCTGGGGGTCTCTATGGGGCTGGGGTCTCTATGGGCTGGGGGGCTCTATGGGGCTGGGGGGCTCTATGGGGCTGGGGTCTCTATGGGGCCGGGGGTCTCTATGGGGCCGGGGGTGGGTGGGTGTCTCCATGATGCTGGTGGCGGGGGGGGGGGGGGGGGGGGAGCTGCTCTGGGCCCTGCTCTCAGCCCTGCAGGGCCCCCCCGCAGTGTCCCCATAGCCCAATGCTGGGGTCCCCTTCCCGCCCCCCCCATGTGCTCCCCCTCCCGGCCGGCAGGAGGCGCTGCAGACGTTCCCGCAGCTGCAGGCGGAGCGGGGGAGGCGCTCGTGAAGCTGCGCCCGGGGGGGGACCCCTACAACAGGAAAACCCTCAGCAAGGTCAAGCGCAGCGCGGCCAAGCCCCAGGTACGGGCTCTGGGGGCTCTTTGGGGGCTCTATGGGGCTCTATGGGGCTCTGGGGGCTCTATGGGGCACTATGGGCTCTATGGGGCTCTGGGGGGCTCGGGGGGCTCTATGGGGCACTATGGGCTCTATGGGGCGCTGTGGGGGTCTCTATGGGCACTATGGGCTCTATGGGCTCTATGGGCTCTATGGGGCACTATGGGCTCTATGGCTCTATGGGGCACTATGGTCTCTATGGGCTCTATGGGGCTCTATGGCTCTCTGGGCTCTATGGGGCGCTCTGGGGTCTCTATGGGGCACTATGGGCTCTATGGGCTCTATGGGCTCTATGGGGCACTATGGGCTCTATGGTCTCTATGGCTCTATGGGATCTATGGGGCACTATGGTCTCTATGGGCTCTATGGGGCACTATGGGGCACTATGGGCTCTATGGTCTCTATGGTCTCTATGGGGCACTATGGGCTCTATGGGCTCTATGGCTCTATGGGGCACTATGGGCTCTATGGGCTCTATGGGCTCTATGGGCTCTATGGGCTCTATGGGGCCCTATGGTCTCTATGGGTCTCTATGGTCTCTATGGTCTCTATGGTCTCTATGGGTCTCTATGGGGCACTATGGGCTCTATGGGCTCTATGGGCTCTATGGGGCACTATGGGCTCTATGGTCTCTATGGGCTCTATGGGCTCTCTGGTCTCTATGGGCTCTATGGGGGCACTATGGGGCTCTATGGGCTCTATGGTCTCTATGGGCTCTATGGGGCACTATGGGCTCTCTGGGCTCTATGGGTTCTATGGGGCGCTCCGGGGGTCCTCTATGGCTCTCTGGGCTCTATGGGGCACTATGGGCTCTATGGTCTCTATGGGCTCTATGGGCTCTCTGGTCTCTATGGGCTCTATGGGGCACTATGGGGCTCTATGGGCTCTATGGTCTCTATGGGCACTATGGGGCTCTATGGGCTCTCTGGGCTCTATGGGTTCTATGGGGCGCTCCGGGGGTCTCTATGGGCTCTCTGGGCTCTATGGGCTCTATGGTCTCTATGGGTCTCTATGGTCTCTATGGGCTCTCTGGGCTCTATGGGCTCTATGGTCTCTATGGGCTCTATGGGGCACTATGGGCTCTCTGGGCTCTCTGGGCTCTATGGGGCGCTCCGGGCTCTCTGTGGTCGCGCAGGAGTTCAAGGTGGAGGTGGACAAGTCCTTCCTGTACACCCTCTACCACTCCCTGCACCACTACAAGTACCACACGTTCCTGCGCTGCAAGGACGAGGTGAGCCCCGGGCCCTCCTGCCCGCCCCATCCCGGCGCTCAGCCCCTCCTGCCGCCCATGGGTGCTCCCCATGGGTGCTCTCTATGGAGCTCTCCATAGTGTTATCCATTGGTGCTAGCAATGATGCTCATGGGTGCTCTCCATGGGCACTCTCCATGGGTGCTCTCCATGGGCGCTCTCCATGGTGCTCTCCATGGGTGCTCTCTATGGTGCTCTCCATGGGTGCTCCCCATGGGTGCTCTCTATGGAGCTCTCCATGGTGTTATCCATTGGTGCTAGCAATGATGCTCATGGGTGCTCCCCATGGGTGCTCTCCATGGGCACTCTCCATGGGTGCTCTCCATGGGCGCTCTCCATGGTGCTCTCCATGGGTGCTCTCTATGGTGCTCTCCATGGGTGCTCTCTATGGGTGCTCTCTATGGAGCTCTCCATGGTGTTATCCATTGGTGCTAGCAATGATGCTCATGGGTGCTCCCCATGGGTGCTCTCCATGGGCACTCTCCATGGGTGCTCTCCATGGGCGCTCTCCATGGTGCTCTCCATGGGTGCTCTCTATGGTGCTCTCCATGGGTGCTCTCTATGGGTGCTCTCTATGGAGCTCTCCATGGTGTTATCCATTGGTGCTAGCAATGATGCTCATGGGTGCTCCCCATGGGTGCTCTCCATGGGCACTCTCCATGGGTGCTCTCCATGGGCGCTCTCCATGGGTGCTCTCCATGGGTGCTCTCTATGGTGCTCTCCATGGGTGCTCTCTATGGTGCTCTCTGTGGTGCTCCCCATGCGTGCTCTCCATGGGCACTCTCCATGGGTGCTCTCCATGGGTGCTCTCTATGGTGCTGTCTATGGTGCTCTCCATGGGTGCTCTCTATGGTGCTCTCCGTGGTGCTCTCCATGGGTGCTCTCCATGGGTGCTCTCCATGGTGCTCTCCATGGGTGCTCTCCATGGTGCTCTCCATGGGTGCTCTCCATGGGTGCTCTCTGTAGTGCTCTCTATGGTGCTCTCCATGGGTGCTCTCCATGGGTGCTCTCCATGGGCACTCTCCATGGGTGCTCTCTATAGTGCTCTCTATGGTGCTCTCCATGGGCGCTCTCCATGGTGCTCTCCATGGGTGCTCTCCATGGGTGCTCTCCATGGGCGCTCTCCATGGGTGCTCTCCATGGTGCTCTTCATGGGCGCTCTCCATGGTGCTCTCTATGGTGCTCTCCATGGGTGCTCTCTATGGTGCTCTCCATGGGTGCTCTCCATGGGCGCTCTCCATGGTGCTCTCCATGGGTGCTCTCTATGGGTGCTCTCTATGGTGCTCTCCATGGTGCTCTCCATGGGTGCTCTCCATGGGCGCTCTCCATGGTGCTCTCCATGGGTGCTCTCTATGGGTGCTCTCTATGGTGCTCTCCATGGTGCTCTCCATGGATGCTCTCCATGGGCGCTCTCCATGGGCACTCTCCATGGGCGCTCTCTATGGATGCTCTCTATGGGTGCTCTCCATGGGCGCTCTCCATGGGCGCTCTCTATGGGTGCTCTCCATGGGCGCTCTCCATGGGTGCTGTCTATGGAGCTCTCCATGGTGTTATCCATTGGTGCTAGCAATGATGCTCATGGGTGCTCTCCATGGTGCTGCCCATGGGTGCTGTCAATGACACTCTCAATGGGTGCTGCCCATGGCTGCTCTCTGTGGAGCTCTCCATGGTGCTGCCCATGGGTGCTGACAATGACACTCTCAATGGGTGCTACCCATGGGTGCTCTCTATGATGCTCTCCATGATGCTCCCCATGGTGCTGTCAATGGTGCTGCCCTTGGGTGCTGCTCTTGGTGCTCTCCATGGTGCTGCCCATGGAGCTCTCAATGGGTGCTGCCCATGGGTGCTCTCTATGGAGCTTTCCATGGTGCTGCCCATGGGGGTGCTGCTCTTGGTTCCCTCCATGGTGCTGCCCATGGGTGCTCTCCATGGTGCTCCCCATGGCGCTGTCAATGGTGCTGCCCATGGGTGCTGCCTTTGGTGCTGTCCATGGTGTTGCCCAGGGAGCTCTCAATGGGTGCTGCCCATGGAGCTCTCAATGGGTGCTGCCCATGGGGGTGCTGCTCTTGGTTCCCTCCATGGTGCTGCCCATGGGTGCTCTCCATGGTGCTCCCCATGGCGCTGTCAATGGTGCTGCCCATGGGTGCTGCCTTTGGTGCTGTCCATCGTGTTGCCCAGGGAGCTCTCAATGGGTGCTGCCCATGGAGCTCTCAATGGGTGCTGCCCATAGGTGCTCTCAATGATGCTGCCCATGGGTGCTCCCCCTGGGTGCTGCTCTTGGTGCTCTCCACGGTGCTGCCCATGGAGCTCTCAATGGGTGCTGCCCATGGGTGCTCTCAATGACGCTGCCCATGGGTGCTGCCCATGGGTGCTGCTCTTGGTGCTCTCCACGGTGCTGCCCATGGAGCTCTCAATGGGTGCTGCCCATGGGTGCTCTCAATGACGCTGCCCATGGGTGCTCCCCCTGGGTGCTGCTCTTGGTGCTCTCCATGGTGCTGCCCATGGGTGCTCTCAATGACGCTGCCCATGGGTGCTGCCCATGGGTGCCCTCCCTGGCGCTTCCCCTCACGGTGCCCCTCTTGCCCTTGCAGACGACGGCCATCGAGGGCCGCGCCGAGGACCTGGGCCAGGAGGAGGTGGTGCAGCTCTGCATGGGCAACCAGGCCTGGCTCGAGCGCCTCTTCCACTCCTTCAGCGAGCTCCTGGCCCAGGCGCGCGCCTCCTGCGCCTGAGGAACCCCCCCCGCCGTGGACGTGGACGCTTCCATGGGGACCCCCCCCCCCCCCGTAGCGGGGACATGGACGCGGCCCTGGGTGCTACCAACTCATGGGGGGCACCCGCCTGCGAGGGAGAGACTCAACTGGGAGAGCCCATGGGGGACATGGACGCGACCATGGGGACACCCCCACCCCACCATTGATGGGGACCCCCCCGCCCGTGATGGGAACACCCCCCCCATGGATGGAGACACCCTACCGGGATGGGGAACCCCCCCATGATGAGGATCCCCCCCCCCATGATGGGGACACCCCCCTCTATGGCTGGGGACACCCAACTGGGATGGTGACCCCTGTTTTGGGGACCCCCCCGTGATGGGGACACCCCCATCGGGATCAATGGCACCCCCCAGTGCCGGGCCCCCCCCCTCCAATAGAGACCCCCTTCCATTAACAGGCCCCGCCCCTTGGTGATACCCCCCCTCCATCCCAAAGGGCCCCCCCCCATCATCAACAACAGGGTGTCCCCCCCCAGGACCCCTCATTTTGGGGGTGTCCCCCCCCCACAATGGGTGTCCCCCTCTTATTTATATATATATGTATAAATGTCTATTTAGGAGCCACCCCCCCCATTGGGGATCCCTTTATTGGGGGGGGGGGGCACCCACCCTTGGTACCCACTTTAAGGGGTCCCCCCCCTTCCTCCCCCCTTTCCCCCCACCAAATCTGGGTCATTTAAGGGGGGCCCCCCCTTTACACCCCCTTTTTATGCCCCCCCATAGGGACCAGCCTGGCCTGTATATACGTATTGTGGGGGGGGTCCTTATAAAGGGGGGGGCCCCACTTTAACCATCGCCCCCCCTCAGCTATTTATTGCCAATTGCCCCCCCCCATTGGCTGCATTGGGGGGGGGGGAGTTGTTAAAGGTCCCCCATCTTTATGGGGGGGTCCAATATGGGGGGCCCCATGGGGGGGGCTGTATATAGTGTATAGGCTCAAAGTCTCTATGTATCATAATGTATGGCCGGATCCCCCCCCCCCGGGGCACATTTGCCCCCCCCGGGGTAAATTTGCCCCCCCTCCCTGGGGTTTTACCCCCCCTGGGGCATTCCCCACCCCCTCCCCATGGGGCAATTTCCCCCCACCCCCCCTCACCCCCCCCCCATTTCCCACCCATCCAGGCTGGATTCTATCCCCCCCGGGGGTTATTGCCCCCCCCCGGGTTTATTGCCCCCCCCCGGGGTATTTGCCCCCACCCCATTATTTTTTTCATTCCTTTTGTTTTTTAATTATTATTATAATAATTATTGTATCTATTGGGGCCCCCCCGCCCCCCTTCCCCCCCCCAAAACCCGGGGGTGGGGGGTTGGGGGGGTGCTTTTGGGGGGCCCCCCCCGTGCCCCCCCCCCCCTTTTCTACGGTGTTTTCGTGTCGTGGGTGTTGCCGAGACCTTTTTATTGTTGAAAAGGCTCCGAGTGATTTGGGGGGGGGGTCATGGGGGGGGTATGGGGGGTATTGGGGGGTTCACACTTAGGGGGGTCTTATGGGGTATGGAGGGGGCATAGGACTTGGGGGGGGTCCCCATGGGATTGGGGGGGGTCTGGTGGGAGTGGGAGGATCAGATTTGAAGGCTTATGGGGTATGGGGGGGGGTCATATGATTGGGGAGAGGTCCCATGGGATGGGGGGGTCTTATAGGAGTGGAGGGCTCAGATTTGAGAGGCTCATGGGGTATTGGGGGGTCACATGACTTGGACAGGGGGATCCCGTGGGATGGGGGGGGTCTTTTGGGAGTGGAGGGCTCAGATTTGAGGGGCTTATGGGGATATGGGGGGGTCACATGACTTGGGGGGGGGATATTGGGTGGCTTGGGGTGCTGGGGTGGGGTTTGAACCCCCAAAGGGGAAGGAGGGGACGCCCCATACGGGGCTTGTGGGGGTCCCCCCTGTACCAGGTCCCAGCAGGACCTGACGGAGCCTCTGTGGGGGGGTCGCGGTGCCCCCGGACCCCAAAACCCCCCGAAATCCACCCAAAACCAAGCGCCCCACCCCCGCCCTCCAACCACGCTGCAGCGCGGGCGCGCTCCTCGCAGTGGGCGGAGCCACGCGCTAATGTATGCAGCGGCACGCCCACCGCGCACCTTATAAGGAAGAGGGGGCGTGGTTACGGCGGGGAGGCGGGCCCGCCCAGGCGTCGCTTAGCAACGCGTGGGCGCGGGGCACGCCGGGAAGTGTAGTTCCGGTCCTCCCCCCCGGCAGGCGGCGCTCCCGCTCCCGGCCTGCCCCGCGCCCGCCACGCCCCGCCCCCGCGGCGCAGCGGTAAGATGGCGGCGGGGCTCGGCCCGGGCTGAGGGAGGGGGGGCGGGAAGGGGAATAGGGATGGGAATAGGGATAAGGAACGGGAATAGGGATCAGGAATGGGACTAGGGATGAGGAATAGGGGCGGGGATGGGGGGGTGGGAGTTGGAGCGGGAATGGGGGCGGTTTGGGGCTGAGGAAGGGATTTGGGGCGGGAAGAGAGGGATTTGGGATGTTCTGAGGTGAAATGGGGCGGGAATGAGGGGATTGGGGGGAGTGGGGGGATTTGGGGCGAAAAGAAGGGATTTAGGGCAAAAAGAAGGGATTTGGGGTGGAAAGAGACGGATTTGGGATGTTCTGAGGGGATTCTGGGTGGGAATGAGGGGATTTGGGTCGAAAAGAAGGGATTTGAGGCAAAAAGAAGGGGTTTGGGCAAAAAAGAAGGGATTTGGGATGGGAATGGGGGGATTTGGGGGGAAAAGCAGGGATTTGGGGCATAAAGGAGGGATTTGGGGTGGGAATGGGGGGATTTGGGATGTCCTGAGGGGATTCTGGGTGGGAATGAGGGGATTTGAGGCAAAAAGGAGGGGTCTGGGGCAGGGCTGTGGGGCTGGGGGCTATGGAAGGGGCGTTGGGAGCCCCCGTTGCCAAGGGGGGGTCCCCCCATTGCCCCCCCAGGCCGTGCCCATGGAGGAGGAGGAGAAGCCGCGGCCCCCGGGGGGCCGGGAGGAGCCATCGGAGGAGGGGGGGGGGCCCGGGGGGGCCCCCCAAGAGCCTGAGGGGCCCCTGAGGCCTGGCCAGGCCCTGGTGGTACGGGGGGGGGGGGGGGGGGGGTTGGGGGTCAGAGACCCCCCCATGGGGTTTGGGGGGGTCTGGGGGGGGTTGGGGCCCCCCCTATGGGGTCTGGGGGGGGGTTGGGGTGCTGGGACCCCCCTTGATGCAGTGAGGGGGGAGGCTTTGACCCCCCCTTGATGGGGTTTTGGGGGTCAGGGACTCCTCAATGGGGTTGGGGGGGGTTAGGGCTGGTTTTGCGGTGGCTTTAGGGGGTCTTGGGGTGCTGGGACCCCCCTGATGCAGTTTGGGGGCCGTTTGGGGTCATTTGGGGGCTGATTTTGGGTCATTTTGGGGCTGTTTTGGGGTGCTCTGACCGTGTTTTGGGGTCCGTCCCCCCCCCGCAGAAGGCTCTGCAGCGAGTGGTGAGCGGCGCCCTCCAAGGCTGGGCCCTGGCTGAAGGTAGGGGCAGGGCCTGGGGGGGGCCATGGGGGGGTCTCCATGGGCTCCGTGCTTGACCCATGGCCTCCCCCCATAGAGCCCATGAGGAAGAGGTCGGTTCGGTGCTGGGGACCCCATGGCGAGGTGAGTGCTCCCAGTATGGACCAGTATGGACCAGTCCAGGTCCTTCCTGTTAGGTCCCAGTATGTCCAAAGCTATCCCAGTATGGACCAGTCCCATCCCAGTCTCTTCTAGTGGGTCCTAGTTCATTCCCAGTCCCTCCCAGTATGTCTCAGTTCCTCCCAGTAAGTCCCCATCCCATTCCAGTTTGGTTCCAGGAGATCCCACTGTTATCTGAATCCATCCCAGTACGTTCCAGTATGTTCCAGCGTCATCCCAGTCCTTCCCCGTAGATCCCAGTGTGTCTAAATGCACCTTAGTTCATTGCAGTACCACATCCACATCCAAGTGTTTCCCAATAGATCGTAGTCTGCCCCATTCCTATCCCAGTCCATCCCAATCCACCCCATTCCCATCCCAGTCCATCCCAATCCATCCCAATCCACCCCATTCCCATCCAGTCCATCCCAATCCATCCCATTCCCATCCAGTCCATCCCAATCCATCCCAATCCGCCCCATTCCCATCCCAGCCCATCCCAATCCACCCCATTCCCATCCCAGTCCATCCCAATCCATCCCATTCCCATCCCAGTCCATCCCCAATCCATCCCAATCCGCCCCATTCCCATCCCAGCCCATCCCAATCCACCCCATTCCCATCCCAGTCCATCCCAATCCATCCCATTCCCATCCCAGTCCATCCCAATCCATAACAATCCACCCCATTCCCATCCCAGTCCATCCCAATCCATCCCAGTCCATCCCAATCCATCCCAATCCACCCCATTCCCATCCCAGTCCATCCCAATCCACCCCATTCCCATCCTAGTCCATCCCAATCCATCCCAATCCACCCCATTCCCATCCCAGCCATCCCAATCCACCCCATCCCATCCAGTCCATCCCAATCCATCCCAATCCACCCCATTCCCATCCCAGTCCATCCCAGCCCATCCCAATCCACCCCATTCCCATCCCAGCCCATCCCAATCCACCCCATTTCCATCCCAGTCCATCCCAATCCATCCCAATCCGCCCCATTCCCATCCCAGCCCATCCCAATCCGCCCCATTCCCATCCCAGCCCATCCCCATCCCAATCCCAACCCTATCCTAGGACGCAACCATCTCCTTGGGGGGGGGCCCTCGCTCATTCCTTCCCCCCCATGGTGGGGGGGGTCTCTCCCTAGGCCTGGGAGGCTCCGGGGGGGCCCCAGCTCCCGCAGGGCTGCGCGGCCTCGCTGCGGGCCCAGCTCTTCCTGGCCTCTGGAATTGCGGGGTGAGTACCGGGAATGGGGGCTCATTGGGGGGGACACCCATCATGGGTTCAGTGCATCCCATCCATCCCAGTCCCATCCCATCCATCCCATCCATCCAGTCCATCCCATCCATCCCAGTCCATCCCATCCATCCCATCCATCCCATCCATCCCATCCATCGCAGTCCATCCCATCCATCCCATCCATCCCAGTCCATCCCAGTCCATCCCAGTCCATCCCAGTCCATCCCATCCATCCCATCCATCCCATCCATCCCAGTCCATCCCGTCCATCCCATCCATCCCATCCATCCCAGTCCATCCCATCCATCCCCTCTATCCCATCCATCCCAGTCCATCCCATCCATCCCATCCATCCCATCCATCCCATCCATCCCCTCTATCCCATCCATCCCAGTCCATCCCATCCATCCCATCCATCCCATCCATCCCAGTCCATCCCGTCCATCCCATCCATCCCATCCATCCCAGTCCATCCCATCCATCCCCTCTATCCCATCCATCCCAGTCCATCCCATCCATCCCATCCATCCCATCCATCCCATCCATCCCCTCTATCCCATCCATCCCATCCATCCCCTCTATCCCATCCATCCCAGTCCATCCCATCCATCCCAGTCCGTCCCATCCATCCCCCTCTATCCCATCCATCCCATCCATCCCATCCATCCCATTGTGTGCTCTGGGGGTGGCCGTTGGTGCGAGCCCCCCCCGACCCCCCATTGCCCGCAGGGAGGCCGAGGCCCCCCCGCTCCCCGAGGAGCTGGAGGTGGTGGCCGAGGTGCGGGTGGGCGACAGCGGGGCCTTGGCGGCTGCATCCCAGCTCCTGCGGCCCGGCCCGGCCCGGCGCCGCCATAAAGGTACTGGGGGGCAAGGGGGGCAATGGGGGTAATTGGGGGCAAT
>NC_137769.1:38937-64163 GCF_963264785.1 Psittacula echo
GGGAGGGATGGGGGGATGGGGATTGGGGGATGGGATGGGGATGGGAGGGGATGGGATGGGGATGGGGATGGGGATGGGATGGGGATGGGATGGGATGGATGGGGATGGGGATGGGATGGGGATGGGATGGGGATGGGGATGGGATGGGGATGGGATGGGGATGGGGATGGGGATGGGATGGGGATGGGATGGGGATGGGGATGGGGATGGGGATGGGGATGGGATGGGGATGGGATGGGGATGGGGATGGGATGGGGATGGGATGGGGATGGGATGGGGATGGGGATGGGGATGGGATGGGATGGGGATGGGGATGGGGATGGGATGGGGATGGGGATGGGGATGGGGATGGGATGGGGATGGGATGGGGATGGGGGATGGGGATGGGGATGGGGATGGGATGGGGATGGGGTGGGGATGGGATGGGGATGGGATGGGAGGATGGGATGGGGATGGGGATGGGGATGGGATGGGGATGGGATGGGGATGGGATGGGGATGGGGATGGGGATGGGATGGGGATGGGATGGGGATGGGGATGGGGATGGATGGGGATGGGGATGGGGATGGGATGGGGATGGGGATGGGATGGGGGATGGGGATGGGGATGGGATGGGGATGGGATGGGGATGGGATGGGGATGGGGATGGGGATGGGATGGGGATGGGATGGGGATGGGATGGGGATGGGGATGGGGATGGGGATGGGATGGTGGATGATGGGGATGGGGATGGGGATGGGGATGGGATGGGGATGGGGATGGGGATGGGGATGGGATGGGATGGGATGGGGATGGGGTGGGGATGGGATGGGGATGGGGATGGGGATGGGGATGGGATGGGGATGGGGATGGGATGGGAGATGGGATGGAATGGGGATGGGATGGGGATGGGATGGGGATGGGATGGGGATGGGGATGGGGATGGGGTGGGGATGGGATGGGGATGGGGATGGGATGGGGATGGGATGGGATGGGGATGGGGATGGGGATGGGATGGGATGGGGATGGGAGGGATGGGATGGGGATGGGGATGGGATGGGGATGGGGATGGGATGGGATGGGGATGGGATGGGATGGGATGGATGTGGACATGGAATATGGATTGGGAATATGGGATGTGGGTGTGGAGTATGGGGTAAGGGGTAGAGGGGATGGGATATGGGAGGGGAATGTGGATGGGGAATAGGGGGTATGGATGTGGGGTATGGATATGGATGCGGTGGATGGAGATGGGACCCAGGGCTATGGGATAAGTGCCCCCCCCCCCCCCCCCCTCTGGGGGGGCACCATTGCCTGGCCGTGGGGGGGGGTTGTCCCCATCCCCCCATCCCCCCCTTTGTCCAGGTTGGATTCAGGGGGGTTCCCCCCATTTTAACCCCCCCCCTTCCCCCCCCCAGGCGCCAACCCCACCCCAAACCCAGCACCCCCAAACCTCCCCCCCCCCCCAAAGCCGAGCTCCCCCCCCCCCCCCCGGGCCGAGCGCCCCCCCAAAGCCGAGCGCCCCCCCCCCCCCCGCGCCAGCCGCGGGGGCCCCCCCCAAGGCTCCCCCCCCCCCCCCAAGCCCCCCCCAAGGCCAAGGCCCCCAAAGGGCCCAAGGTGAAGGCCGAGCCCCCCCCCAAGAAGAGGAAGAAGTGGCTCAAGGAGGCGGCCACGTCCTCGGAGTCCGAGTCCAGCCCCGACCCCCAGAGCGAGGAGGGTGAGAAAGGGGGGGGGGGGGGACCCCAAAATGGGGGGGGGAGCGTGAGGGTGGTGATGGGGAGGGTGGAATATGGGGGGGGGGGGCCAAAATGGGGGGGTTTGGGGGCAGAAATGGGGGGAAAGGGGGGACTTTGAGGATGTCTGGGGGGAGAGCCCCGATTTATTGGGGGGGCTCGGAAATGGGGGGGGTTGGGGGGGGTTTGGGGGTTCTGAGGCTTTATTGGGCGGGGGAAGGGGGCTTGGGGGGACTGGGGGCGGGGCTTGGGGAAGGGGCGGGGCCTCCGCGCAAAGGGGGATCCTCCCGCTGTAGGCGGGGCTTAGCGTTGTGGGCGGAGCTGCCTCTTAAAGGGGCAATGACCTTTGCCCGTTGACTCCCTTTGGGGGCGTCTCTACCAATGGAAGGGGCCAACTTAAGAGCGGGGGCGTGGCTCTCTCTTAAAGGGGCAATGCTCCCTTTGTTGCTCCTTTTGAGGGGGGCTTCTCTTTGCTCTGGTGGTGGGAGGGGTGAATGAACGGGCTTGGGAAGAGGCGGGTCTTGCCCTTAAAGGGGCCGCTCCCCCATTGCACAGAGCGGGCCCCCCCCGGGCGGGTGCTGAACACGAGGGCCATGAAGGAGATGTACCGCAGCTACGTGGAGATGCTGGTGAGCACCGCGCTGGACCCCGACATGATCCAGGCGCTGGAGGATACCAATGGTGAGGACCCCCCCCCCCCCAAAACCACCCCCTCCCACCCCATAGATCCCCCCCATAACCCCCCCTTTGCACCCCCCAGATGAGCTCTACCTGCCCCCCCATGCGCAAGATCGATGGGATCCTCAATGACCACAAGAAGAAGGTTCTCAAGAGGGTGACGCTCAACCCGTCCCTGCAGTGGGGCTGGGGGGGTGCTCTATGGGGCTGGGGGTCTCTATGGGGCTGGGGGGCTCTATGGGGCCAGGGGGTTCTATGGGGCTGGGGGTCTCTATGGGGCTGGGGTCTCTATGGGGCTGGGGGTCTCTATGGGGCTGGGGTCTCTATGGGGCTGGGGGGCTCTATGGGGCCGGGGTCTCTATGGGGCCGGGGGGCTCTATGGGGCTGGGGTCTCTATGGGGCTGGGGGTCTCTATGGGGCTGGGGTCTCTCTGGGGCTGGGGGGCTCTATGGGGCTGGGGTCTCTATGGGGCCGGGGGTCTCTATGGGGCTGGGGTCTCTATGGGGTTGGGGGTCTCTATGGGGCTGGGGGTCTCTATGGGGCTGGGATCTCTATGGGGCCGGGGGGCTCTATGGGGCCGGGGGGCTCTATGGGGCTGGGGTCCCTATGGGGCCGGGGAGCTCTATGGGGCTGGGGGGCTCTATGGGGCTGGGGTCTCTATGGGGCTGGGGGTCTCTATGGGGCTGGGGTCTCTATGGGGCTGGGGGTCTCTATGGGGCCGGGGGTCTCTATGGGGCTGGGGGTCTCTATGGGGCTGGGGTCTCTATGGGGCCGGGGGGCTCTATGGGGCTGGGGTCTCTATGGGGCTGGGGGTCTCTATGGGGCTGGGGTCTCTATGGGGCTGGGGGTCTCTATGGGGCTGGGGTCTCTATGGGGCTGGGGGGCTCTATGGGGCCGGGAGGCTCTATGGGGCTGGGGTCCCTATGGGGCCGGGGGTCTCTATGGGGCCGGGGGTCTCTATGGGGCCGGGGGGCTCTATGGGGCTGGGGTCTCTATGGGGCTGGGGGTCTCTATGGGGCTGGGGTCTCTATGGGGCTGGGGGGCTCTATGGGGCTGGGGGGCTCTATGGGGCCGGGGGTCTCTATGGGGCCGGGGGTGGGTGGGTGTCTCCATGATGCTGGTGGCGGGGGGGGGGGGGGGGAGCTGCTCTGGGCCCTGCTCTCAGCCCTGCAGGGCCCCCCCGCAGTGTCCCCATAGCCCAATGCTGGGGTCCCCTTCCCGCCCCCCCCCATGTGCTCCCCCTCCCGGCCGGCAGGAGGCGCTGCAGACGTTCCCGCAGCTGCAGGCGGAGCCAGGGGAGGCGCTCGTGAAGCTGCGCCCGGGGGGGGACCCCTACAACAGGAAAACCCTCAGCAAGGTCAAGCGCAGCGCGGCCAAGCCCCAGGTACGGGCTCTGGGGGCTCTTTGGGGGCTCTATGGGGCTCTATGGGGCTCTGGGGGCTCTATGGGGCACTATGGGGCTCTGGGGGGCTCTGGGGGCTCTATGGGGCACTATGGGCTCTATGGGGCGCTGTGGGGGTCTCTATGGGGCACTATGGGCTCTATGGGCTCTATGGGCTCTATGGGGCACTATGGGCTCTATGGGCTCTATGGGGCACTATGGTCTCTATGGGCTCTATGGGGCTCTATGGGCTCTCTGGGCTCTATGGGGCGCTCTGGGGGTCTCTATGGGGCACTATGGGCTCTATGGGCTCTATGGGCTCTATGGGGCACTATGGGCTCTATGGTCTCTATGGGCTCTATGGGATCTATGGGGCACTATGGTCTCTATGGGCTCTATGGGGCACTATAGGGCACTATGGGCTCTATGGTCTCTATGGGGCACTATGGGCTCTATGGGCTCTATGGGCTCTATGGGGCACTATGGGGCTCTATGGGCTCTATGGTCTCTATGGTCTCTATGGGGCACTATGGGCTCTATGGGCTCTATGGGCTCTATGGGGCACTATGGGGTCTATGGTCTCTATGGGCTCTATGGGCTCTATGGGCTCTATGGGGCACTATGGGGCTCTATGGGCTCTATGGTCTCTATGGGCTCTATGGGGCACTATGGGCTCTCTGGGCTCTATGGGTTCTATGGGGCGCTCCGGGGGTCTCTATGGGCTCTCTGGGCTCTATGGGGCGCTCCAGGGGTCTCTATGGGCTCTCTGGGCTCTATGGGGCGCTCCGGGCTCTCTGTGTCGCGCAGGAGTTCAAGGTGGAGGTGGACAAGTCCTTCCTGTACACCCTCTACCACTCCCTGCACCACTACAAGTACCACACGTTCCTGCGCTGCAAGGACGAGGTGAGCCCCGGGCCCTCCTGCCCGCCCCATCCCGGCGCTCAGCCCCTCCTGCCGCCCATGGGTGCTCTCTATGGGTGCTCTCTATGGAGCTCTCCATGGTGTTATCCATTGGTGCTAGCAATGATGCTCATGGGTGCTCCCCATGGGTGCTCTCCATGGGCACTCTCCATGGGTGCTCTCCATGGGCGCTCTCCATGGTGCTCTCCATGGGTGCTCTCTATGGTGCTCTCCATGGGTGCTCTCTATGGGTGCTCTCTATGGAGCTCTCCATGGTGTTATCCATTGGTGCTAGCAATGATGCTCATGGGTGCTCCCCATGGGTGCTCTCCATGGGCACTCTCCATGGGTGCTCTCCATGGGCGCTCTCCATGGGTGCTCTCCATGGGTGCTCTCTATGGTGCTCTCCATGGGTGCTCTCTATGGTGCTCTCTGTGGTGCTCCCCATGCGTGCTCTCCATGGGCACTCTCCATGGGTGCTCTCCATGGGTGCTCTCTATGGTGCTGTCTATGGTGCTCTCCATGGGTGCTCTCTATGGTGCTCTCCGTGGTGCTCTCCATGGGTGCTCTCCATGGGTGCTCTCCATGGTGCTCTCCATGGGTGCTCTCCATGGGTGCTCTCCATGGCCGCTCTCCATGGGTGCTCTCTATAGTGCTCTCTATGGTGCTCTCCATGGGTGCTCTCCATGGGTGCTCTCCATGGGCACTCTCCATGGGTGCTCTCTATAGTGCTCTCTATGGTGCTCTCCATGGGTGCTCTCCATGGGCGCTCTCCATGGTGCTCTCCATGGGTGCTCTCCATGGGCGCTCTCCATGGGTGCTCTCCATGGTGCTCTTCATGGGTGCTCTCTATGGTGCTCTCCATGGGTGCTCTCCATGGGCGCTCTCCATGGTGCTCTCCATGGGTGCTCTCTATGGGTGCTCTCTATGGTGCTCTCCATGGTGCTCTCCATGGGTGCTCTCCATGGGCGCTCTCCATGGTGCTCTCCATGGGTGCTCTCTAGGGGTGCTCTCTATGGTGCTCTCCATGGTGCTCTCCATGGTGCTCTCCATGGATGCTCTCCATGGGCGCTCTCCATGGGCACTCTCCATGGGCGCTCTCTATGGATGCTCTCTATGGGTGCTCTTCATGGGCGCTCTCCATGGGCGCTCTCTATGGGTGCTCTCCATGGGCGCTCTCCATGGGTGCTGTCTATGGAGCTCTCCATGGTGTTATCCATTGGTGCTAGCAATGATGCTCATGGGTGCTCTCCATGGTGCTGCCCATGGGTGCTGTCAATGACACTCTCAATGGGTGCTGCCCATGGCTGCTCTCTGTGGAGCTCTCCATGGTGCTGCCCATGGGTGCTGACAATGACACTCTCAATGGGTGCTACCCATGGGTGCTCTCTATGATGCTCTCCATGATGCTCCCCATGGTGCTGTCAATGGTGCTGCCCTTGGGTGCTGCTCTTGGTGCTCTCCATGGTGCTGCCCATGGAACTCTCAATGGGTGCTGCCCATGGGTGCTCTCTATGGAGCTTTCCATGGTGCTGCCCATGGGGGTGCTGCTCTTGGTTCCCTCCATGGTGCTGCCCATGGGTGCTCTCCATGGTGCTCCCCATGGCGCTGTCAATGGTGCTGCCCATGGGTGCTGCCTTTGGTGCTGTCCATGGTGTTGCCCAGGGAGCTCTCAATGGGTGCTGCCCATGGAGCTCTCAATGGGTGCTGCCCATGGGGGTGCTGCTCTTGGTTCCCTCCATGGTGCTGCCCATGGGTGCTCTCCATGGTGCTCCCCATGGCGCTGTCAATGGTGCTGCCCATGGGTGCTGCCTTTGGTGCTGTCCATCGTGTTGCCCAGGGAGCTCTCAATGGGTGCTGCCCATGGAGCTCTCAATGGGTGCTGCCCATGGGTGCTCTCAATGATGCTGCCCATGGGTGCTCCCCCTGGGTGCTGCTCTTGGTGCTCTCCACGGTGCTGCCCATGGAGCTCTCAATGGGTGCTGCCCATGGGTGCTCTCAATGACGCTGCCCATGGGTGCTGCCCATGGGTGCTGCTCTTGGTGCTCTCCATGGTGCTGCCCATGGAGCTCTCAATGGGTGCTGCCCATGGGTGCTCTCAATGATGCTGCCCATGGGTGCTCCCCCTGGGTGCTGCTCTTGGTGCTCTCCATGGTGCTGCCCATGGAGCTCTCAATGGGTGCTGCCCATGGGTGCTCTCAATGACACTGCCCATGGGTGCTGCCTATGGGTGCTGCTCTTGGTGCTCTCCACGGTGCTGCCCATGGAGCTCTCAATGGGTGCTGCCCATGGGTGCTGTCAATGACGCTGCCCATGGGTGCTGCCCATGGGTGCTGCTCTTGGTGCTCTCCACGGTGCTGCCCATGGAGCTCTCAATGGGTGCTGCCCATGGGTGCTCTCAATGACGCTGCCCATGGGTGCTGCCCATGGGTGCTGCTCTTGGTGCTCTCCACGGTGCTGCCCATGGGTGCTCTCAATGACGCTGCCCATGGGTGCTCCCCCTGGGTGCTGCTCTTGGTGCTCTCCATGGTGCTGCCCATGGGTGCTCTCAATGACGCTGCCCATGGGTGCTGCCCATGGGTGCCCTCCCTGGCGCTTCCCCTCACGGTGCCCCTCTTGCCCTTGCAGACGACGGCCATCGAGGGCCGCGCCGAGGACCTGGGCCAGGAGGAGGTGGTGCAGCTCTGCATGGGCAACCAGGCCTGGCTCGAGCGCCTCTTCCACTCCTTCAGCGAGCTCCTGGCCCAGGCGCGCGCCTCCTGCGCCTGAGGAACCCCCCCCGCCGTGGACGTGGACGCTTCCATGGGGACCCCCCCCCCCCCGTAGCGGGGACATGGACGCGGCCCTGGGTGCTACCAACTCATGGGGGGCACCCGCCTGCGAGGGAGAGACTCAACTGGGAGAGCCCATGGGGGACATGGACGCGACCATGGGGACACCCCCACCCCACCATTGATGGGGACCCCCCCGCCCGTGATGGGAACACCCCCCCCCATGGATGGAGACACCCTACCGGGATGGGGAACCCCCCCCATGATGAGGATCCCCCCCCCATGATGGGGACACCCCCCTCTATGGCTGGGGACACCCAACTGGGATGGTGACCCCTGTTTTGGGGACCCCCCCGTGATGGGGACACCCCCATCGGGATCAATGGCACCCCCCCAGTGCCGGGCCCCCCCCCTCCAATAGAGACCCCCTTCCATTAACAGGCCCCGCCCCTTGGTGATACCCCCCCTCCATCCCAAAGGGCCCCCCCCCATCATCAACAACAGGGTGTCCCCCCCCAGGACCCCTCATTTTGGGGGTGTCCCCCCCCCACAATGGGTGTCCCCCTCTTATTTATATATATATGTATAAATGTCTATTTAGGAGCCACCCCCCCCATTGGGGATCCCTTTATTGGGGGGGGGGGGCACCCACCCTTGGTACCCACTTTAAGGGGTCCCCCCCCTTCCTCCCCCTTTCCACCCACCAAATCTGGGTCATTTAAGGGGGGCCCCCCCTTTACACCCCTTTTTATGCCCCCCCATAGGGACCAGCCTGGCCTGTATATACGTATTGTGGGGGGTCCTTATAAAGGGGGGGCCCCACTTTAACCATCGCCCCCCCTCAGCTATTTATTGCCAATTGCCCCCCCCCATTGGCTGCATTGGGGGGGGGGGAGTTGTTAAAGGTCCCCCATCTTTATGGGGGGGTCCAATATGGGGGGCCCCATGGGGGGGGCTGTATATAGTGTATAGGCTCAAAGTCTCTATGTATCATAATGTATGGCCGGATCCCCCCCCCCCCGGGGCACATTTGCCCCCCCCGGGGTAAATTTGCCCCCCCTCCCTGGGGTTTTACCCCCCTGGGGCATTTCCCACCCCCCACCCCCTCCCCATGGGGCAATTTCCCCCACCCCCCCCTCACCCCCCCCCCATTTCCCACCCATCCAGGCTGGATTCTATCCCCCCCGGGGGTTATTGCCCCCCCCCGGGTTTATTGCCCCCCCCCGGGGTATTTGCCCCCACCCCATTATTTTTTTCATTCCTTTTGTTTTTTAATTATTATTATAATAATTATTGTATCTATTGGGGCCCCCCCGCCCCCCTTCCCCCCCCCAAAACCCGGGGGTGGGGGGTTGGGGGGTGCTTTTGGGGGGCCCCCCCCGTGCCCCCCCCCCCCTTTTCTACGGTGTTTTCGTGTCGTGGGTGTTGCCGAGACCTTTTTATTGTTGAAAAGGCTCCGAGTGATTTGGGGGGGGGTCATGGGGGGGGTATGGGGGGTATTGGGGGGTTCACACTTAGGGGGGGTCTTATGGGGTATGGAGGGGGCATAGGACTTGGGGGGGTCCCCATGGGATTGGGGGGGGTCTGGTGGGAGTGGGAGGATCAGATTTGAAGGGCTTATGGGGTATGGGGGGGGGTCATATGATTGGGGAGAGGTCCCATGGGATGGGGGGGTCTTATAGGAGTGGAGGGCTCAGATTTGAGAGGCTCATGGGGTATTGGGGGGTCACATGACTTGGACAGGGGATCCCGTGGGATGGGGGGGGTCTTTTGGGAGTGGAGGGCTCAGATTTGAGGGGCTTATGGGGATATGGGGGGGTCACATGACTTGGGGGGGGGATATTGGGTGGCTTGGGGTGCTGGGGTGGGGTTTGAACCCCCAAAGGGGAAGGAGGGGACGCCCCATACGGGGCTTGTGGGGGTCCCCCCTGTACCAGGTCCCAGCAGGACCTGACGGAGCCTCTGGGGGGGGTCGCGGTGCCCCCGGACCCCAAAACCCCCCGAAATCCACCCAAAACCAAGCGCCCCCACCCCCGCCCTCCAACCACGCTGCAGCGCGGGCGCGCTCCTCGCAGTGGGCGGAGCCACGCGCTAATGTATGCAGCGGCACGCCCACCGCGCACCTTATAAGGAAGAGGGGGCGTGGTTACGGCGGGGAGGCGGGCCCGCCCAGGCGTCGCTTAGCAACGCGTGGGCGCGGGGCACGCCGGGAAGTGTAGTTCCGGTCCTCCCCCCCGGCAGGCGGCGCTCCCGCTCCCGGCCTGCCCCGCGCCGCCACGCCCGCCCCCGCGGCGCAGCGGTAAGATGGCGGCGGGGCTCGGCCCGGGCTGAGGGGAGGGGGGGGCGGGAAGGGGAATAGGGATGGGAATAGGGATAAGGAACGGGAATAGGGATCAGGAATGGGACTAGGGATGAGGAATAGGGGCGGGGATGGGGGGGTGGGAGTTGGAGCGGGAATGGGGGGGGGTTGGGGCTGAGGAAGGTTGGAGCGGGAATGGGGGGGGGTTGGGGCTGAGGAAGGGATTTGGGGCGGGAAGAGAGGGATTTGGGATGTTCTGAGGTGAAATGGGGCGGAATGAGGGGATTGGGGGGGGAGTGGGGGGATTTGGGGCGAAAAGAAGGGATTTAGGGCAAAAAGAAGGGATTTGGGGTGGAAAGAGACGGATTTGGGATGTTCTGAGGGGATTCTGGGTGGGAATGAGGGGATTTGGGTCGAAAAGAAGGGATTTGAGGCAAAAAGAAGGGGTTTGGGGCAAAAAAGAAGGGATTTGGGATGGGAATGGGGGGATTTGGGGGGAAAAGCAGGGATTTGGGGCATAAAGGAGGGATTTGGGGTGGGAATGGGGGGATTTGGGATGTCCTGAGGGGATTCTGGGTGGGAATGAGGGGATTTGAGGCAAAAAGGAGGGGTCTGGGGTAGGGCTGTGGGGCTGGGGGCTATGGAAGGGGCGTTGGGAGCCCCCGTTGCCAAGGGGGGTCCCCCCATTGCCCCCCCAGGCCGTGCCCATGGAGGAGGAGGAGAAGCCGCGGCCCCCGGGGGGCCGGGAGGAGCCATCGGAGGAGGGGGGGGGGGCCCGGGGGGCCCCCCCAAGAGCCTGAGGGGCCCCTGAGGCCTGGCCAGGCCCTGGTGGTACGGGGGGGGGGGGGGGGGGGGGTTTGGGGGTCAGAGACCCCCCCATGGGGTTTGGGGGGGTCTGGGGGGGGTTGGGGCCCCCCCTAATGGGGTCTGGGGGGGGGTTGGGGTGCTGGGACCCCCCTTGATGCAGTGAGGGGGGAGGCTTTGACCCCCCTTGATGGGGTTTTGGGGGTCAGGGACTCCTCCAATGGGGTTGGGGGGGGGTTAGGGCTGGTTTTGGGGTGGCTTTAGGGGGTCTTGGGGTGCTGGGACCCCCCTGATGCAGTTTGGGGGCCGTTTGGGGTCATTTGGGGGCTGATTTTGGGTCATTTTGGGGCTGTTTTGGGGTGCTCTGACCGTGTTTTGGGGTCCCCCCCCCCCCCGCAGAAGGCTCTGCAGCGAGTGGTGAGCGGCGCCCTCCAAGGCTGGGCCCTGGCTGAAGGTAGGGGCAGGGCCTGGGGGGGGCCATGGGGGGGTCTC
This sequence comes from Psittacula echo, assembly GCF_963264785.1. Lineage (NCBI taxonomy): Eukaryota > Metazoa > Chordata > Aves > Psittaciformes > Psittacidae > Psittacula > Psittacula echo. Next base: position 49,975 of record NC_137769.1, read on the forward strand.
CATGGGCTCCGTGCTTGACCCATGGCCTCCCCCCATAGAGCCCATGAGGAAGAGGTCGGTTCGGTGCTGGGGACCCCATGGCGAGGTGAGTGCTCCCAGTATGGACCAGTATGGACCAGTCCAGGTCCTTCCTGTTAGGTCCCAGTATGTCCAAAGCTATCCCAGTATGGACCAGTCCCATCCCAGTCTCTTCTAGTGGGTCCTAGTTCATTCCCAGTCCCTCCCAGTATGTCTCAGTTCCTCCCAGTAAGTCCCCATCCCATTCCAGTTTGGTTCCAGGAGATCCCACTGTTATCTGAATCCATCCCAGTACGTTCCAGTATGTTCCAGCGTCATCCCAGTCCTTCCCCGTAGATCCCAGTGTGTCTAAATGCACCTTAGTTCATTGCAGTACCACATCCACATCCAAGTGTTTCCCAATAGATCGTAGTCTGCCCCATTCCTATCCCAGTCCATCCCAATCCACCCCATTCCCATCCCAGTCCATCCCAATCCATCCCAATCCACCCCATTCCCATCCCAGTCCATCCCAATCCATCCCATTCCCATCCCAGTCCATCCCAATCCATCCCAATCCGCCCCATTCCCATCCCAGCCCATCCCAATCCACCCCATTCCCATCCCAGTCCATCCCAATCCATCCCATTCCCATCCCAGTCCATCCCAATCCATCCCAATCCGCCCCATTCCCATCCCAGCCCATCCCAATCCACCCCATTCCCATCCCAGTCCATCCCAATCCATCCCATTCCCATCCCAGTCCATCCCAATCCATAACAATCCACCCCATTCCCATCCCAGTCCATCCCAATCCATCCCAGTCCATCCCAATCCATCCCAATCCACCCCATTCCCATCCCAGTCCATCCCAATCCACCGCATTCCCATCCTAGTCCATCCCAATCCATCCCAATCCACCCCATTCCCATCCCAGCCCATCCCAATCCACCCCATTCCCATCCCAGTCCATCCCAATCCATCCCAATCCACCCCATTCCCATCCCAGTCCATCCCAATCCATCCCAATCCACCCCATTCCCATCCCAGCCCATCCCAATCCACCCCATTCTCATCCCAGTCCATCCCAATCCATCCCAATCCACCCCATTCCCATCCCAGCCCATCCCAATCCACCCCATTCCCATCCCAGTCCTTCCCAATCCATCCCAATCCACCCCATTCCCATCCCAGTCCATAGCAATCCATCCCAATCCACCCCATTCCCATCCCAATCCATCCCAATCCACCCCATTCCCATCCCAGCCCATCCCCATCCCAATCCCAACCCTATCCTAGGACGCAACCATCTCCTTGGGGGGGGGCCCTCGCTCATTCCTTCCCCCCCCATGGTGGGGGGGGTCTCTCCCTAGGCCTGGGAGGCTCCGGGGGGGCCCCAGCTCCCGCAGGGCTGCGCGGCCTCGCTGCGGGCCCAGCTCTTCCTGGCCTCTGGAATTGCGGGGTGAGTACCGGGAATGGGGGCTCATTGGGGGGGGGGACACCCATCATGGGGTTCAGTGCATCCCATCCATCCCAGTCCATCCCATCCATCCCATCCATCCTATCCATCCCAGTCCATCCCATCCATCCCATCCATCCCAGTCCATCCCAGTCCATCCCATCCATCCCATCCATCCCATCCATCCCATCCATCCCAGTCCATCCCATCCATCCCATCCATCCCATCCATCCCAGTCCATCCCATCCATCCCATCCATCCCAGTCCATCCCATCCATCCCATCCATCCCATCCATCCCATCCATCCCATCCATCCCATCCATCCCATCCATCCCATCCATCCCAGTCCATCCCATCCATCCCATCCATCCCAGTCCATCCCATCCATCCCATCCATCCCATCCATCCCAGTCCATCCCATCCATCCCATCCATCCCATCCATCCCATCCATCCCAGTCCATCCCATCCATCCCATCCATCCCATCCATCCCATCCATCCCAGTCCATCCCATCCATCCCATCCATCCCAGTCCATCCCATCCATCCCATCCATCCCATCCATCCCCTCTATCCCATCCATCCCAGTCCATCCCATCCATCCCATCCATCCCATCCATCCCAGTCCATCCCATCCATCCCATCCATCCCATCCATCCCCTCTATCCCATCCATCCCAGTCCATCCCATCCATCCCAGTCCATCCCATCCATCCCCTCTATCCCATCCATCCCAGTCCATCCCATCCATCCCAGTCCGTCCCATCCATCCCATCCATCCCCTCTATCCCATCCATCCCATCCATCCCAGTCCATCCCAGTCCATCCCATCCATCCCATCCATCCCATCCATCCCATCCATCCCATCCATCCCCTCTATCCCATCCATCCCAGTCCATCCCATCCATCCCAGTCCATCCCATCCATCCCATCCATCCCCTCTATCCCATCCATCCCATCCATCCCATCCATCCCATCCATCCCATCCATCCCCTCTATCCCATCCATCCCATCCATCCCATCCATCCCCTCTATCCCATCCATCCCATCCATCCCATCCATCCCATCCATCCCATCCATCCCATCCATCCCATCCATCCCATCCATCCCAGTCCATCCCATCCATCCCATCCATCCCATCCATCCCCTCTATCCCATCCATCCCATCCATCCCATCCATCCCCTCTATCCCATCCATCCCATCCATCCCATCCATCCCATCCATCCCATCCATCCCATCCATCCCAGTCCATCCCATCCATCCCATCCATCCCCTCTATCCCATCCATCCCATCCATCCCATCCATCCCAGTCCGTCCCATCCATCCCATCCATCCCCTCTATCCCATCCATCCCATCCATCCCATCCATCCCAGTCCGTCCCATCCATCCCAGTCCATCCCATCCATCCCATCCATCCCCTCTATCCCATCCATCCCATCCATCCCATCCATCCCAGTCCGTCCCATCCATCCCATCCATCCCCTCTATCCCATCCATCCCATCCATCCCATCCATCCCAGTCCATCCCATCCATCCCATCCATCCCCTCTATCCCATCCATCCCATCCATCCCATCCATCCCAGTCCATCCCATCCATCCCATCCATCCCCTCTATCCCATCCATCCCATCCATCCCATCCATCCCAGTCCGTCCCATCCATCCCATCCATCCCCTCTATCCCATCCATCCCATCCATCCCATCCATCCCATTGTGTGCTCTGGGGGGTGGCCGTTGGTGCGAGCCCCCCCCGACCCCCCCCATTGCCCGCAGGGAGGCCGAGGCCCCCCCCCCTCCCCGAGGAGCTGGAGGTGGTGGCCGAGGTGCGGGTGGGCGACAGCGGGGCCTTGGCGGCTGCATCCCAGCTCCTGCGGCCCGGCCCGGCCCGGCGCCGCCATAAAGGTACCGGGGGGCAAGGGGGGCAATGGGGGTAATTGGGGGCAATGGGGGGTAATGGGTAAAGGGAGCAATTGGGGTGATGGGGGAATGGGGGCATTGGGGGAATGGAGGGAATGGGGGTGATGGGGGCACAATGGGGGTAATGGGGTGCAATGAGGGGTGATGGGGTAAAAGGGGCAATTGGGCTGATGGGGGACAATGGGGGGCACTGGGGGGTCCCGGTGTGGACGCTGCCCCCCCTGACCCCCCTTTCCCCCCCCCCCCAGGCCACCTCCCTGGCTCCTCCTCTCGCCGCTGGCGCATCCCAGGGGGGGCCCCCCCGTGCCCCCCCCCCGTGCCCTCCCCCTCCCTCCTCTCACCCCCCCGCTCTCATCCCCCCCCCGTTCCCCCCTCCCCGCCCCCGCCGCACCCCCCCCCCCCCAACCCCCTCCCCCCACCCCCTCCCAAGCCTCCCCCACCCCCCCCCGCCCCCGGCGCTCACGGGGAGGGGGGGGGGGGGCCCCCGTGTGGCAGCCCCGGGAGCTGGGGGGGGGGCACCGGGGGGGGGGGCCCCCCCCCGAACCCGCCCTCCCCAGCCCCCCCGGCAGGAGCCGGCCCGGAGCCACCCCCCCGATTCCTCCTCCTCTCTTCCTCCTCTTCCCGCTCTTCCTCCTCTTCCTCTTCCTCCTCTTCCTCCTCCTCCTCGTCCTCTTCCGCCGCCCCCCCCCCCGGCCACGTTCCGGCCCCGTTCCCCGATCCTGGATATTTATGACCCTTTCCACCCTACGGATGAGGAGAACGCCTTCCGCCCCCCCCCCTCCCGGCGGCGACTTTCCCTATGGAGCATCCTCTTCCTCCCCGCCCAAAGAGGCCGAAGGGCGCCAGGATCAGAAGTACGATCCCTTCGATCCCACCGGCTCCAATCCCAGCTCCTCCCGCAGCAGCCCCAGCCCGGAGGAGGAGGAAGAGGAGGAGGAGGAAGAGGAGGAGGAGGAAGAGGAAGAAGAGGAGGAAGAGGAGGAGGAGGACGAGGAAGAGCCCCCCCGTCCCGATGTGTCCCACAGCATCAGCCGCATCTCCGAGACCTTGGCCGGGATCTACGATGACAACAGCTTGAGCCAGGACTTTGAGAAGGAGCCGGAGCCGGAGCCTCCCGCTTCCCAAATCCCTCCCGGCGCCGATTCCACCCTTCCGGAAGAGGAAGATGAAGAAGAGGAGGAAGAAGAAGAAGAGGAAGAGGAAGAGGAGGAAGCGGCGGCGCCGGCCTCCGGCAGCGCTCCGGAACCGCGGCGCCGCGTCTTCGTGGTGGATTTGGCCACCAAGAAGCATCCGGAATGCGACGGGAAGCTGGAAGGGAAGTTATCCCTGGAAGTGGTGGCCGCCGGCAATGCCAAAGCCCCGGCGCAAGGCGCCGCGTCCCGAGGGGCCAAGAGGCACCGGGCCCGGCGCGAGTGGGCTCCGAGCACCGGCGACTCCGAGATTGAGGAAGGGGAGATCGTCCCGCACGAGGACGAGCGCTACAGCCCCCTCCGGCTCTTCCGGAGCTCGGGAATCACCGCCGGCACCGGCCCCGGCGCAGGCCCCGGCTCCATCCGAGCGCGGGCGCCGGAGCCGCGCGCGCCGCGGGTGCCGGAAGGGGACGATTTCCTGTCTCTCCATGCGGATTCCGATGAGGAAGGCGACTTCGGAGCCGAGAACCAACCGGATCCGCGTTGGAAAAGCACCGGCTCCGACCTGCGCCGCAAGATCCTGAGCCAGCGCCGGCTCCGCGCCCCCCCGTCGCCCCATTCCCCATCGGCCACGTCCCGGAAGAAGCCCAAACGTTCCCGGGAACGCGGCTCCTCCGCTTCCATGGGATGGGGAGGGAAGAAGCCCCCGGATCCGCCTCCCAAAGGCAAGGAGCGGCACCGGCGCCGCGGCTCCCGCTCCCGCTCCCGGCGCCGTTCCTGGTCCCGCGGGCGCCGCTCCCGCTCGCGGGACAAGCGCCGGAGCCGGCGCTCGGGCAGCGCCCCGCGCCGCTCCCGCCATAAGGAAAAGCACCGCGGCGAGGGCGGCAAGAAGAAGAAGAAGCAGCAGCAGCGTTCCCGCTCCCGGGAGCGCCGCTCGTCCCGGCGGGAAGCGCCGGATTCCAAGGGGGACAAGAGCGCGGAGGCGGCGGCGCGGCGCCGGGAAGCGCGGCCCGTGGTGCCTCCGTCCATCCAGGAGCTGAACGATTCCGATCTCTTCGCCATCAAGAGGACCATCACGGTGAGCCGGAGGGAGGGAACGCCGGAGCCCGCCAAGCGGGAAGTGCTCTACGACTCCGAAGGGATGAGCTTCGAGGGTTATTCCGACCGGGAGCCTCCGGAAGCGCCGCTGCGGGCTGGGAAGGGGGAAGCGGATGGGAAGAAGGAAAAGGAGCGGAAGCGGAGCCGCTCGCAGGAGCAGCCGAGCCGGGAGAAGCACAAGAAGAAGCTGAAGGAGAATCCGGCTCCGGATGCCGGGAAAGGCGAGAAGGAAAAGGCTCCGCGCGGCGACCGGGAGAAGGGGCGGAAGAGCAAGCGGGAAGGGCACCGGGATAGCAGCGGGAATGCCGCCCGCAAGGTCAAGCTCCAGTCCAAGGTCTCCGTGCTCATCCGGGAGGGAGTCACCTCCACCACGGTGCCCAAGGAGAGCGGCTCCGGCTCCATCGGCATCAAGTTCACCCGCGACGCCGAGAACCGGGCTCCGTTCCTCAAGGGCGAGGAGAAAGCGGCTCCGGACGGGAAGGGGGGGCCCAAACCCGACATTCCCAAAGATCCCGGCGGCGGCAAAGCCAAGAAATCCAAAGGCGCCAAGGCCAAAAGCGGCCTCAAGAAGCCCAAAGGCGCCGGCGGCAAAGCCAAAGCCGGGGGGGACGCGAGGAAGAAGAAGAAGCCCAAGGCCAAAGGGGCCCTGAAGAAGTCCAAAGCCGATAGCTGCAGCCAGGCCGGCGCCATTCCCGCTCTCCGCCTGCCTTCCAAGCTGGAATCGGCTTGGTCCGGCTCCGAGAAGTCGGGGGGGGGCAGCCCCAAACCCCTCAGTCCCATCCCCGTCGTCGTTCCCCCCCCTCCCCAAAGCAAGGGTTCGGGGGCGCCGGTGCCGGTGCCGCCGTCGGCAGCGCCGGAGCCGGAGGTGACGCCGGACTCGCAGACGGTCGATAGCAGCTGCAAGACCCCGGATGTCTCCTTCCTGCCGGAAGAAGGAGCCGGGACAAGCGGGGGCCCCCCCCCCCATCTTCGGGAGCCGGGAATGGGGGCCCCATCCCCATGGATCAAGGCAGGGGCGAGCCCGAAGCCGACAGCCGCTCCGACGCCAAGGAGGAAGCGCCGCCGCCGCCGCGGGCCATGGCGCCGGTGCCGTGGAGCCTCCAAGGGGGGGTGGATTGTGCCACCAGCGGCGTGTTGGCACGTAGGTGACACTGGGGGGGGGGGGGGGGGTCCCCCATGCCTCTGTCCCCCCCCTTGGACCCGTTGGGTGTCAGCTCATTGGGGTGTCCCCCCCCCCCCCGCCTTGCAGTGACCGCGCTGCTCTTCAAGATGGAAGAGGCCAACCTGGCCAGCAGGGCCAAGGCGCAGGAGCTCCTGCAGGCCACCAACCAGGTGGGGGGGCACCCCCAAAGCGATGGGGACACCCCCAAAGCGATGGGGACACGGGGGGGGGGGGATAGGGGTACCCCCAGGAGGGGATGGGGACACCCCCAAAGGGATGGGGACACGGGGGGGGGGGATAGGGGTACCCCCAGGAGGGGATGGGGACACCCCCAAAGGGATGGGGACACGGGGGGGGGGATAGGGGTACCCCCAGGAGGGGATGGGGACACCCCCAAAGGGATGGGGACACGGGGGGGGGGATAGGGGTACCCCCAGGAGGGGATGGGGACACCCCCAAAGGGATGGGGACACGGGGGGGGGGATAGGGGTACCCCCAGGAGGGGATGGGGACACCCCCAAAGGGATGGGGACACGGGGGGGGGGGATAGGGGTACCCCCAGGAGGGGATGGGGACACCCCCAAAGGGATGGGGACGCAATGGGGGGGGACAGGGACACCCCCAAAGGGATGGGGACACAATGGGGGGGGACAGGGACACCCCCAAAGGGATGGGGACACAATGGGGGGGGCAGGGACACCCCAAGAGGGGATGGGGACACAATGGGGGGGGGACAGGGACACCCCCAAAGGGATGGGGACACAATGGGGGGGGGACAGGGACACCCCCAAAGGGATGGGGACACAATGGGGGGGGGACAGGGACACCCCCAAAGGGATGGGGACACAATGGGGGGGGCAGGGACACCCCAAGAGGGGATGGGGACACAATGGGGGGGGGACAGGGACACCCCCAAAGGGATGGGGTCACAATGGGGGGGGGACAGGGACACCCCCAAAGGGATGGGGACACAATGGGGGGGACACAGGGACACCCCCAAAGGGATGGGGTCACAATGGGGGGGGGACAGGGACACCCCCAAAGGGATGGGGACACAATGGGGGGGGGACAGGGACACCCCCAAAGGGATGGGGTCACAATGGGGGGGGGACAGGGACACCCCCAAAGGGATGGGGACACAATGGGGGGGACACAGGGACACCCCCAAAGGGATGGGGTCACAATGGGGGGGGGACAGGGACACCCCCAAAGGGATGGGGACACAATGGGGGGGGGACAGGGACACCCCCAAAGGGATGGGGTCACAATGGGGGGGGGACAGGGACACCCCCAAAGGGATGGGGACACAATGGGGGGGGACAGGGACACCCCAAGAGGGGATGGGGACACAATGGGGGGGGGACAGGGACACCCCCAAAGGGATGGGGACACAATGGGGGGGGCAGGGACACCCCCAAAGGGATGGGGACACAAGGGGGGGGGCAGGGACACCCCCAAAGGGATGGGGACACAATGGGGGGGGCAGGGACACCCCCAAAGGGATGGGGACACAATGGGGGGGGCAGGGGTACCTGAAGAGGTGATGGAGATGCCACTAAAGGGGACAAGAGCCCTATGGGGGGGGACCTGTGCCCCCCCCCGGGCCCCCTTTAACTGTGTCCGGTGTCGTGTCCCCCCCATAGATCCTGAGCCAGACAAAGGCTCCGCCCCCCCTGGGCCCCCCCCAGGCCCCGCCCACATCCGCCCCCCCCCCGGCCCCCCCCGTGGCTGCCCCGTACTTGGGGGGGGGACCCCCCGCACCCGGCGCCCCCCCGGCAATGGGGGGGGTAATGGGTGGGGGGCCTGGGGTGCCCCCTATCTATGGGGCAGGGGCTGGAGGGGACGGGAGGAGGGACAATGGAGACGGCAGAGGGGACAGTGAGAAGGTGAGTGGGGACGTGGGATGGGGGCATGGATCTCTGGGGTATGGATATGGGGTATGGATATGGATATGGGGTATGGGGTATGGGGTGTGGGATATGGGGTATGGGGTATGGGGTATGGGGTATGGGATATGGGGTATGGGATATGGGGTATGGGGTATGGGATATGGGATATGGGGTATGGGATATGGGGTATGGGGTATGGGGTGTGGGATATGGGGTATGGGGTATGGGATATGGGATATGGGGTATGGGATATGGGGTATGGGATATGGGATATGGGATATGGGGTATGGGGTGTGGGATATGGGGTATGGGGTATGGGATATGGGATATGGGATATGGGGTATGGGGTATGGGAATATGGGGTATGGGGTATGGGATATGGGGTATGGGGTATGGGATATGGGATATGGGGTATGGATATGGGGTATGGGATATGGGGTATGGATATGGGGTATGGGATATGGGGTATGGGATATGGGTTATGGGATATGGGATATGGGATATGGGGTATGGGATATGGGGTATGGGATATGGGGTATGGGGTATGGGATATGGGGTATGGGATATGGGATATGGGGTATGGATATGGGGTATGGGATATGGGGTATGGATATGGGGTATGGGATATGGGATATGGGATATGGGATATGGGGTATGGGGTATGGGATATGGGGTATGGGATATGGGATATGGGGTATGGGATATGGGGTATGGGATATGGGGTATGGATATGGGGTATGGGATATGGGATATGGGATATGGGATATGGGATATGGGGTATGGATATGGGGTATGGGATATGGGGTATGGGATATGGGATATGGGATATGGGATATGGGGTATGGATATGGGGTATGGATATGGGGTATGGGATATGGGATATGGGGTATGGATATGGGGTATGGATATGGGGTATGGGATATGGGATATGGGATATGGGATATGGGGTATGGGATATGGGGTATGGATATGGGGTATGGGATATGGGATATGGGATATGGGGTATGGGGTATGGGATATGGGGTATGGGGTATGGGATATGGGGTATGGGATATGGGATATGGGGTATGGGGTATGGGGTGTGGGATATGGGGTATGGGATATGGGGTATGGGATATGGGATATGGGTGGGGTATGGGGTATGGGATATGGGGTATGGGATATGGGATATGGGGTATGGGGTATGGATATGGGGTATGGGATATGGGGTATGGGATATGGGATATGGGATATGGGGTATGGGGTATGGGATATGGGGTATGGGGTATGGGATATGGGGTATGGGATATGGGATATGGGGTATGGGATATGGGGTATGGGATATGGGGTATGGGATATGGGATATGGGGTATGGGGTATGGATATGGGGTATGGGGTATGGGGTATGGGATATGGGTTATGGGATATGGCATATGGGATATGGGGTATGGGATATGGGGTATGGGGTATGGGGTATGGGATATGGGGTATGGGATATGGGGTATGGGGTATGGGGTATGGATATGGGGTATGGGGTATGGGATATGGGATATGGGGTATGGATATGGGGTATGGGGTATGGGGTATGGGATATGGGTTATGGGATATGGCATATGGGATATGGGGTATGGGATATGGGGTATGGGGTATGGGGTATGGGATATGGGGTATGGGATATGGGGTATGGGGTATGGGGTATGGATATGGGGTATGGGATATGGGGTATGGGATATGGGTTATGGGATATGGGTTATGGGATATGGGATATGGGGTATGGGATATGGGGTATGGGATATGGGGTATGGGGTATGGGGTATGGGATATGGGGTATGGGATATGGGATATGGGGTATGGATATAGGGTATGGGATATGGGGTATGGGATATGGGATATGGGGTATGGATGTGGGGTATGGGATATGGATATGGATATGGGATATGGGGTATGGGATATGGGGTATGGGATATGGGGTATGGATGTGGGGTATGGGATATGGGGTATGGGGTATGGGATATGGGGTATGGGATATGGGATATGGGGTATGGATGTGGGGTATGGGATATGGATATGGATATGGGATATGGGGTATGGGATATGGGATATGGGATATGGGGTATGGATGTGGGGTATGGGATATGGGGTATGGGGTATGGGATATGGGGTGACAGGGACCTCAATGCCAAGGACGCTCCATGGTGTCACCCCCCCACATCAACACCCCCCAATCATGGGGTCACCCCGTGTTGATGTTCCCCGTGGGCATGTTCCCTATGGGTGACAATGGTGACAATGGGTGACAGTGGTGACAATAGGTGGCAGTGGTGACAATGGTGACAATAGGTGGCAATGGGTGCCAATAGGTGACAGTGGGTGCCAATAGGTGACAGTGGGTTCCAATAGGTGACAATGGGTGCCAGTAGGTGGCAATGGGTGCCAATAGGTGACAATGGGTGCCAGTAGGTGGCAATGGGTGCCAATAGGTGGCAATGGGTTCCAATAGGTGGCAATGGGTGCCAATAGGTGACAGTGGGTTCCAATAGGTGGCAATGGGTGCCAGTAGGTGGCAATGGGTGCCAATAGGTGGCAATGGGTGCCAATAGGTGGCAATGGTGCCAATAGGTGGCAGTGGGTGCCAATAGGTGGCAATGGGTGCCAATAGGTGGCAATGGGTGCCAATAGGTGACAATGGGTTCCAATAGGTGGCAATGGGTGCCAGTAGGTGGCAATGGGTGCCAATAGGTGGCAATGGGTGCCAATAGGTGGCAATGGTGCCAATAGGTGGCAGTGGGTGCCAATAGGTGGCAATGGGTGCCAATAGGTGGCAATGGTGCCAATAGGTGGCAATGGGTGCCAATAGGTGGCAATGGTGCCAATAGGTGACAGTGGGTTCCAATAGGTGACAATGGGTGGCAGTAGGTGGCAATGGGTGCCAATAGGTGGCAATGGGTGCCAATAGGTGGCAATGGTGCCAATAGGTGGCAGTGGGTGCCAATAGGTGGCAATGGGTGCCAATAGGTGGCAATGGTGCCAATAGGTGGCAATGGGTGCCAATAGGTGGCAATGGTGCCAATAGGTGACAGTGGGTTCCAATAGGTGACAATGGGTGGCAGTAGGTGGCAATGGGTGCCAATAGGTGGCAATGGGTGCCAATGGGTGCCCACAGCTGCCAAACCCCCTCAGAGCACCCCACTGCCGGTGGCCTTGCCTGGACGCTGCTCTTGCCTCCCCATCCCCATGGGCTTGGGTTGCGTCCGGTCGCATCGCTATGGGTCCAGGCTGTTCCTATGGGTCGGGGGGGGTCCCTATGGGGCCGTGTGTGCCGTGACCGCCCCCCATTGCGTCCCCCTTTTAGTACCTCAAGAAGCTGCACACGCAGGAGCGGGCGGTGGAGGAGGTCAAGCTGGCCATCAAGCCCTACTACCAGAAGAAGGACATCACCAAGGACGAGTACAAGGACATCCTGCGCAAGGCCGTCCATAAGGTACCATGGGGGGGTCATTGTTGGGGGGGGGACACGGGGGGACACACACACATTGGGGGTTACCCCCCCCCCCCCGCCGCCCCATTGATGTCTCCCTGCCCCATAGATCTGCCATAGCCGCAGTGGGGAGATCAACCCGGTCAAGGTCAACAACCTGGTGCGGGCCTACGTGCAGCGCTACAAGTACTTCCGCAGGAGGAACCGGCGCGGGGGGGGGCCCGAAGAGATGGGCCCCCCCCCGCCAACCGCCACCGCCATTGCCAACACCATGGCGGGGGGCACGGCCGCGGCCACCGGGGCTGGGGTCCCCCCCAAGGAGATGGGGGGGCCCATGGACAGCAAACCCCCCCTCCCCATGCCCCCGCTGTGAGCCTGGTGTATATAGAATGGGGGGGGGGTCAAGCTCTGCCCCCCCATATATATAAAGGGGGTTAAGCTCCGCCCCCCGAGTATATGGGGGGGGTTTAAGCTCCACCACCCCATGTACTGGGGGGGGGGCTTAAGCTCCGCCCCCCCGTGTGTGTATTGGGGGGGGTGTTTAAGCCCCACCCACCCATGCCCATATTTGGTTTGAGTCATTAGCATGGATCTTGGAGCTCCGCCCACCCCTCTTCGCATTGACACCTCCCCCCCATTGAACCCCCCCCCCCATTTCCAATGTACCCCCCCCCCCCCCAAAGCTCATAAAGGCCTTTAGCCAATGAGTGAGGTTTTATGGGGGGGGGGGACATAAATGGGGGGGGACAGCACCCAAATGGGGGCACCCCCATAATGGGGGGGTGGGAACACAAGGCGGGGGGGGCACCGAGGCCCTTGAACCCCTTTATTTGGGGGCGGGGGGGCTGCCAATGGGGCCTATGGGGCAGTCGTGACCCCCCCCATGTCCATGGGGGGTTGGAATGTTCCAGGGTAGGAGGGAAGGGATCAGGAATGTCCCATGAGGAGGAAGGGGGGGGTTGGAATGTCCCATGGAGGGGGGGGATGGGCTCTTCCCCCCCCCAGGGATTAGTCACTAAATCCATGGGGAAACCCAATGGATCCGGTTCCCCCCCCCCCATTATGGGGGGGTCCCACTTTGGGGGGGCCCGCCCCCATCTTTCAGGGGTCTCCATTTAGAGGGGGGGTCCCCATTGGCTGGGGGGGATCCCCAAGTGTCCCCCCCCATCGCCCCCCTGCCCTATGGGGGGGGAGGATTAGAGGGGGGCGTGGCCAGGGCGGGGGTCCGGGGGGGGGGGTATTTAAAGGGACCGCAGCCCCCCCCGGGGCACTTGTGAGCCCTGAGCCGCCGCCATGCCTGAGCCCAGCAAAGGTGGGGGGGGGATTAATTAGGGGGGGTCATTAATTAAGGGGGGGGTCATTAATTAAGGGGGGGTCATTAATTAAGGGGGGTTATAAATCACCCCGGGGGGGGGCATCATTTATTGGTAGGGGTCATTAGGCGGGGGTGGGATTTAATTACCCCGGGGGGGGGTATTGATTAGGGGGTGTGCAATTAGCCTCCAAGTGGGGGTAGTTAGACAAGGGGGGGCAATTAATGGGTGGGTAATTACCCTGAGTGGGGTTATGGGTGGGGCAATTAAGTGCGGGGGGGTAATTAATTAATAGGGGGGATTAATTAAATACCCCAGAGGGGTCTCAAGGGGGGCAATTAGGCGCGGGGAGGGGTAATTAGGGGGGGTAGTTCCCCTTAGGGGGGTATTGCCCCATAGGGGGGTATTAATTACCCCGGGGGGGGGGGTAAATCAGTGGGGGGGGGGGGGCCCAACACGGTGTCACGTGGGGGGGGGTGCAAGTATCCGGTATCAGCCCCCCCCCCGCGGGTGTCACTTGAGCCGCCCCAAAGGGCACCCGCGGGTGACGGTGCCAGGGGGGGGGGGGAGGGAGATACCAATGGGGGGGGGGGGGTGGCCTCGGGTGACACCCCCCCCCCCCCCCCCAGCGTGACCTTTTGGAAGGGGTCGGGTTTAACCCAGGCCTTATATGGGGCTGCGGGGGGGGGGGGGATGGTTTTGGGGTGTTTTAAGGGGGTTTTAGGGTGGTTTAAGGGGGTTTTGGGGTGGATTAAGTGGGGTTTTGG